>NW_023994711.1:22500-212500 GCF_015586225.1 Lucilia sericata | reverse complement strand
AAAGGTACTTCACGGTATACCACAGGGTGGCATTTTGTCACCTTTACTCTGGGTTACCACGATTAATAGCCTTCTAAGGACCCTAACCGAAAAAGTACTTAGACCTGTCTGCTATGCAGACGATGTCGTAATACTTTTAAAGGATCCAAATTATTGTGTAGAAGAGCTGAGGAGGTTCTGAATACGGCCTTGAGCTGGGCTCAACCGAGAGGCCTCAATGTTAACCCGGCAAAAACGGAAATCTGTCTTTTCACAAGAAAGATAAAAATTTCTACGTATACTGAACCTTGCTTCCTGGGCAAGAAGATACCAGTGACAGACAAAGTTAAGTACTTAGGTGTAATCCTCGACCGGAAATTAAAATGGAGAACCACATAGAGGATAGGACCAACAAGGCACATCGGTTGCTAGGCGATATGTAGGAGAACTATAGGCATGAAATGGGGTCTTAGTCCTACTATGACAAATTGGCTTTATAAAAGTGTAATTAGACCAATTCCAATGCTTCAATAATCTGGTGGGCTGCTTTAGACAAAAAGTTCAATATCAAACTACTACAGGGAGTTCAGCGTACATGCTGCTTGGGTATAAGTGGTGCCATGTGTACTACTTCAACCAAGGCTCTGGAAACGTTGCTAGATATTGCACCCATTGAAACATATATAAGATATGAGGCTGCGCTTACGGCCGAACGTCTCTTTACTTTAAGTGAACTGGCCAAAAGCGGTTATAGGACACGCCATCAATGTATACTGGACACATTGGAAGGTTATACACAATCATTGTACGTGCCTGATCGTATACTAGACACAGAATATGTCGGAAACTTTGGTCAAGCGGAACATTGGAGCAAATACCAGTAGGAATCCGTTGTTACACGGTTCTATATTGAAGACCCAGAAACAGAAATATACCACGGTTTACCAAATCATAACATGGAAGCTTGTGTTATGGCAGAAGTACGAGCAATAACGGAATGCGTAAATTGGATTAGAATAAATATGGCGCCCACAGCGCTTAATATATTTATCGATAGTCAGAAGACAATTAGGGCGATATTAGGCGATAGAACTAAATCTAAGACCGTATTAGATTGTAAGAAAGCTTTAACTGAATACTCTCCCAGAGGTAAGGTTCACATCATATGGGTACCAGCCCACTCGGGAGTATTCGGCAACGAAAGGGCGAATGTTATCCTGACAAACGTGAAACCATTCGACGCAACAGAAGATGAACTAAAAATATGGGTGAGAGAATCCCATAAGGCCTCTTGGAATAATGAAACAGTGGGTAGAACCACGAAGATCCTATGGGGTGATCCTGATGAGAGCAATACGAAAAATCTCCTCAAAATGAGCAAGTCTGAAGTTAGTATGATGGTACGTATTCTGAGTGGACACACAGGATTACGAGCACATCTATGCAAAATTGGACGTGCGGATTCAGACGAATGTAGGGCATGTGGAGAGGATAGTGAAACTCTGGAGCACTTCTTTGCCACTGCCAGGCGTTCGTCGAAGTTAGTTCCAAGTATCTTGGAAGTGATGTTATTCCCGAAATAACATTCCTGACTAACACCGATTGGAAGATTCTTAGGAATTACGTTCAGGAAACTGAGTTTATGAACACTGAAAATAATTCATTCAGTTCCCTTTTTTTTATGATAAGGAGCGCACAACAGGCCCGATAGTGGCCTAGGTGTATTTCTTCGGATTACGTTCAGGAAACTGAGTTTATGAACACTGAAAATAATTCATTCAGTTCCCTTTTTTTCATGATAAGGAGCGCACAACAGGCCCGATAGTGGCCTAGGTGTATTTCTTCGGATTTGATGTAGTATACATCCTCCTATCAACCCACCTACCTACCATGTACGTTAGAAAAATATAGCTAGCACAATACCGGGGAGAAAATAGGATTAAAAATTTTTAAATAAAATACAAAACATATCGAATTTCGAAAAACAGAAAAATTTCAGTGTCAATTAATTACATTTAATAATTCTGTGTAAAAATTAGATAAACTTAAAAATTTTGCGAAAAATTACGACATTTGTAATAATAATAAAATTGTGTTATGTCATTGAAATCGTCTCACAAAGACCTTTCATATGATACTAAATTTGCATATATGTAGTTTATTTGCAAGAAATATGATAAAAATCATAAGAACCTTAAAAAAGGACCTTTTTATCCTTTGATACAGCTCACCAAGTTGAATTCAGGACAAAAATTTTGAGAAATGGTATCTTAGAATGAACTAAATTTTCATTTTCAGTAGAAACATCTGCAACTTCCAGTTTGGGGCTACCCTAATGAACATACATACATACATACATACATATGTACATGGGCAATATGGTAAATTATTGTCGTAAAATTTGGTAGATAGATTTCCGTTCGTATAACACTCTTTTGTTTCATCAAATTTCATCACTTTACTTGTACTTTTAGTTCATGTTTCATCGAATTTCATCGTTGTACTCGCATTGTACAATTTCCTTAAAGGGCTTTATAGTCTCATAATGGGATGTGGGATATCCATCAAAAAAATAATTTTTTAACTCAAAAGTATTTTTTTTTTTTTTTCAAAAATTTTCAATTTAATTTTGAGTTTACAGCTACAGTAAATTTCAAAAGAAAAATAAATAATTCTTTAGAATTTCATGTCACTACATCAGAGATGTTCAAACACATACTACCATAGACTACCATAGTTTTATTTGTGTTGGTAAAGCAGCAGAGAACAGAATTCAATTCAAAATAAAAGTATACTAATAAAATGACTACAAACTATAAAGTATATGCTAACTGTCAAATATTTATTACGGATTTTGACAGCCAGCGTATATCAAAGTCTATATATAAAAAACTATCAACTGTTCTCTCATGTTTTCCTACATTAATTCGGCTTTCTCAAAATTTTGTTGTTGTATTTCTGTGTGTATTTTAAAAACGTCGCGCACAGACATTGCTTCGACAAGTGCTGATCAGCAACTGATTTAATTTTGTTTTTCAAGTTGAGAGCAAACCAACTGATATTGCTCATTATAAAAAGAAGAAGAATTAAACCTATAGTGTATGTGTATCAACTTAGCGTCAGCAGAATTTTCTTACCCTATCACGCGTGCTATGTAATGGCAATATTGAGCTCCTCTGCACTACATGCTAAAAGGATAATATACGTCAAAATAAAGTGTGTGGTGAAGGCATATCCATAAAAGTCCAGCGTGAAAGGGTTAAGGAAATTGCATAAGCTTTCTTTTAAGCAAAAAATAATAATAAGAAATATTCGGCTATGCCGAATCTTATATACTCAGCATCAAATCGTTGCCATATAATAAACTTCGATATTTATGAATATTGTATTATCACATATCGATATTAATAAGAACATCTGGATAATATTTGAACCTTGCCCTTCCGAATTAAAAATATTAATTTTTAAAACAAATCGGCCAATCCTCATCTATTTATACAACAATTATTTGTTTCGAAGTTTATCGCTGCATTCGTATCTTATTTCATATTTTTAAGTAACTTATGAGAGTTAAAGTAATTTTCTGAAGAGGATCTTATATAGGGAGTAGGGTTATTTATACATATATGGACCAATTCTCATAAAAGTCGGTAGGAAGATTTCCGTTCCTTATTCATTTCAAATTTCATAGATCTATCGTATTTTTAGGCCAGTAATGAGCGTTAAAGTAATTTTTTTAAAGGGTCCTTATACGGGGTTAGGGTTAATTATGGACCGATCCTCATAAAATTTGGTACAGAGTTTTGCTAATACAAAACTGGTTTATGTCGAATTGCATTGCGGTACTCGTATTCTTAGTCAGAAATTAGCGTTAAAGTTATTTTTTGAAGGTGACCTTGTATGGGGGGTAGTATCAATTAAGAACCAATCATCGTTAAATCTTGTAAAACGATTTTTTTTAAAGTAATTTTCTGATGGGGACCTTAAATGGGGGTTAGGGTCAACTATGGACCGATCCCCACAAAATTTGGTAGAGAGATGTTAGCTCATACAAAACTAGTTTATGTCGAATTTCATAGATCTACGAGTATTTTTAAGCCAGTACTGAGTTTTAAAGTTATTTTTTGAAGGGACCTTATATAGGGGTAGGGTCAATTATAGACCGATCCTCGTAAAATTTTGTAGAACGATCTTGATTCATACAAGTCATGTTTATATCGAAATTCATCGCTTTACTCGTCTTTAAGGCCAGTAATGAGCGTTAAAGTAATTTTGTGATGGGGACCCTTGAGTCGAAATTCAATGCTATACTCGTAATGGGCCTTAAAGTAGGATAGGATCAATTATGAACCGATTCACATAAAATTTGGTAGAGAGGTTTTGGATCGTATAAATTTCCGTAAAATTCATCGCTATTCTCGTACTTTTAAGCCAGTAATGAGCGTTAAAGTAATTTTATGGAGGGTAGGGTCAATTATGGACCGATCCACATAAACTTTGGTGGAAAGGTTTTGGATTCTAAGGTACTTACTTATGTCAAATTTCTTCGCTACACTCTTATTTTTACGCCAATAATGAGCGTTAAAGTCATTTTCTGAAAGGGACGTTATATGGGGGGTAGGGTCAATTATGGACCGATCCATATAAAATTTAGTGTAGAGATATTGGCTTGCATTAAACTTATGTGTGTCGAATTTCATCGCTATATTCGTATTTTTAAGTCAGCATTATAGTCATTTTCTAAAGGGGGCCTTATATGTGGGGTAGGGCCAATTATGGTCCTACGTCCGCCAGAATTCTGAATTTAATTTCGGAATATGCGAAATTTTGTGGCATTTGCTTCATAAACAACGAATTTGTGAATGGTTGAAGCTTTTTACACAATATTGGGGGTGCATTTATATGGGGGCTATGTGAAATCGTTGACGGTTTTTGCCCATTTTCAACACCAAATATTTCTGATCAATAGAGAATATTTTGGTAAAATTTCAGTTCCCTATCTCTTTTTTATGGACGCTATCGTACCAACAACAAACAGACAGACGGACGAACATAGCTAGATCGTCATAGAATCTTACGAGCTCTCAGAATACAGTAATTTTCGTTTATATTCATCACTGTTATAGTCACATTAATTATATTGTCAATTTTATTAGATTTAAATGTCTCTGTCGATCAATTTCATATAAAAAGATTACTTTATAGTCCATTTTTGATATAAGCACTTTTCACATATATGCCATCTACCCGTGGCTATTAAAAGTCATGTTATATAAAAAAAACTTCACGACAGTGTCACACACGAAATTTTTTTTTCAAAAACATTAGTTTTCAAAGTCGCAAACCACTACTACAACAAAAACAAGTAAGAATGCTATATTCGGCTATGCCGAATCTAATATACCCACCATCAAACCGTACGCTGTAAAAGGAAAGCTTTCCTATAAACATCAGGGTTATATTACACAACATAGGAACGTATATGAGAGTTAGGGTGAATTATTGACCGTTTTTATAAAATTGTTCATAATTTTTTTAGACCGATTTTGGTTCATATAAAACATGTTTACATCGAATATCAGTTCCCGACATTTACGTTCCTATAAAAGTTTCTTAGCTTTTGGCTCGTAAGAAACTTACTTATGTCAAATTTCATCTCTACACTCGTATGTGTAAGCCAGTAATGAACGTTAAAGTATTATCTGGAGAAGACCTTATATGGGGGTAGCGTCAATTATGGACCGATCCATATAAAATTTAATAGAAATTTTGGCTCGCATGGAACTTATGTGTGTCGAATTTCATTGCTATATTCGCATTTTCAGTAACAGTAATTAGCGTTAAAGTTGATTTCTGAAGGGGATCTTATATGGGGGTAGGGTCAATTATTTACCGATCAACATAAAACTTGGTAGAGAAATTTTGACTAGCATGAAACTTATGTGTGTCCAATTTCATCGCTATACTCGTATTTGTAAGCCAGTAATGAGCATTAAAGTAATTTTTTGAAGGAAACCTTATATGAGGGGTATGGTCAATTATGGACCGATCCACATAAAATTTGGTAGAGAGGTTTCGGCTCGTCAGGGACTTACTTACATATGTTAAATTTCATTGATATACCCGTATTTTTAAGGCAGTAATGAGCGTTAGTCATTTTTTGAACTGGACTTTATATGTGAGGTAAGGTCAATTATGGACCGATCCACAGAAACTTTGGTGGAGAGGTTTTGGCTCTTCAGGGATTTACTTATGTCAAATTTTATTGCTATACTCGTATTTTTAAGACAGTAATGAGCGTTAAAATCATTTTTTGAAGGGGACCTTATATGGGGGGGTAGGGTCAATTATAGGCCAATCCGTATAAAATTTGATAGAGAGGTTTTGACTCGCATATTCTTATTTTAAAGCCAGTAATGAGCGTTATATTGATTTTCCGAAGGGGAACTTATATGAGGGGTAGAATCAATTACGGACCGATCTTCATAAAAATGGTAGGGAGATTTTGAATCACATGAAACTTATTTATGTCGAATTTCGTCGCAATTCTCCTACTTTTAAAACAAATATGCCCGTTGTGGGCCATCGGGGTTCACATGTATGGGGGTTATCCGAAAACGTGGACCGATATTGCCCATTTTCAATACCAAACAAACCTTATAGAGAATATTTGTGGAAAATTTCAACCCTCTAGCTCATTCTGTTCGGACACTATCGTGCTTTCAACAGACGGACGGACATGGCTAGATCGTCTTCATTCAATAAGGACCCAGAATATATATACTTTTATGGGTCTATGATCAGTATTTCGATGTGTTACAAACGGAATGACAAAATCAATATACCCCCCCCATCTTTTTTGATGGTGGGTATCAAAATGTATCGTAAATTAACTAGTAACGATCCAAATGAAGAAGTTTTTGTTGAAGAAGATTACAAAAATTTTAAATGCAGTATGTATATATTTTGCGATATTTTTGCTTAGAACAATATATAAATTCAAATTTTTTATTTGAAAAAAAATAGAAGATACAACTGTAACTAACATCCTCAAGCTAAAACAGACTAAAATTATTGATTTTTTTAAATATAATGAATTTATAATAAAAATAATATTTATTTCTTTAATAAACATTAATTTTTAATTTATTAGCACATTACAAAATTTTTGTTTATAATCACTTTAGCGATATAGTCCTCAATTTGTGTGCAATTAAGGGTTGTGACTATAAGCGAAAAGTACTGTATACACTATCTGACAAAATAAAGTGCAAAAGTACTCATGCTATATTCTTTGAGCGAAAACCCGGTTAAATGATTATTGAATATTTAAAATATTTTCAAAATCATTTAGTTAATATACAATGCTGCAAAAATAACAATAAAACTAAATTATTGTTTTTAAAATTTTTCTGTATAACATCTAAAATTAAAGTAAAATAAAGTAAATTTTATATATCATTATTTAAATTTCTTGTATATGAATTTTTTTTATTTATTTTGGTTCTGATTTTAATATTTGGATCTACTTAAGCCATTAGTTAATTTTTTCACCATTATTATTCGCAATCGCCTTCCCTTCCCCTTGCTTTCCCCATATGATTATTTTCAAAAGAAATCCGTTTTTGATCACTATTTCATCGGAATTCTTTGATCAATTGTGGTCCAAAATGAATCTATTGGATTTAGGGCGGTGATCTGAGCAGGTCATTCCAATTTTTCAGTGTTTTTTTTTCTTACAATAATGTTTTTAACCTTTGTCGTGTGTTTGAAGTCATGAATCTGTTGAGGTATGAAGTCTCCCTAACCCATTTTAACGGCATTTATTTCAAAATTTTTATTAAATACGCTCATTTGTTATTGTTTACTCCATTTTCACTAATATTCCCGCTCCTAAAGATAAATAATGTACCAATACCGATAGCCCTCCACCATAGTGTTTAAAACTTGGGTATTGTTTTTAAAATTTTGTATATTGAAGGGCTTAACTCACACTCATTGTGGACATTTTAAAATTTTCGGTATAAATTGGGGCTCATCTGACGAACTACGCAAATTTAATTTAATTGAGTTCATATTGATTCAGAATCATCGATAAATCATTTTTGCCGTCAAATAGTCAATAAAATCGCTGTCAATTAATATTTCTTCATTCAAAATTTTATTATACTTAAACTGAGGATGGAATTTGGAGAATACCGCAAAGATATCTCTTGAAATTTGTTCTGTGATGATATGGTAACGCATTGACACTTGAACTGTGTACAGAAAAGAGTTTATTCAAATTGTAATCATTATTTTCCAATTTGATAGATGTATCAGCATATAATTCCTACGGCATATGAACTGAATTTTCAATAAATACTTCAGACGCAGTCTTTATATAGTAGAACTTGCAGATCAGCTAATAAATGAGCATATTTTGCGATGAAAGGCCAAACGTTAATTTAAATTTTAATGAAACTCATGAGAAATTTATATAATCTATAGTTTCCCGGCTACACATTTAAATTTTTTTATTTAATTCATATGGGAGGAGTCGAGCCCATATTGAAAGATCTCCCATTTTCTCCCAAATGCTCAAATTCTCTTTGCAAATTTTGAAGATCCTGGCTCTAATATTTTCCCAGATGAACGAAATTTTGTATTTAATTCATATGGGTAAGTTCACTATCCATTTTTCCTCGTCCGCTAAATAGCTACAAATTGGTGTCAGAGTTTTCGTGCAAAATTTGAGGATTTTAGCGCTAATAGTAAATTAAATGCTAAAGTGGTTCCGACAAAATTTGAGAACTCTAACTGTTTTTTTTCTCTTTGATATTCTCATTTAAGATTTTCTTTATTTGGGATGTGCCACTCCCACTGTTGCCAGATTTGACGATTTTCACTGTCAAAAATGGCCTGTTGACGATTTGACGATTTTAACTCTAAATTTGACGATTTTTTAAAACATGATTTTTGTACTAATTTTAATACATTTTATCATTTTTCTGTCTATAATTTTTAAGAACATCGATGTATTTAGAATATCCAATGAAAATGTTAATAAAATTAAACATTATAATGTTTTAGAGAATGTCCATTGATCGAATGAATTACGTAATAACGAACTCAAAAATGTTTGAGAATTTCTCTTTTTTTGGGCCAGCCTTAGGGGTTGTTGGAACTAGAATAATTGGTAGTGGGCAGAAGGATAGAGGAAGTAGTGTTTTTGGACATTTGATTTAAAGGAGGAAATTTTTTTTGCATACATATAATTGAAACATCTAATATACATACATTTACTAGAGATCATACCAAGTTAGTTTGCAAGAACTCAATGTAAAGTATTTTAGATCATATTTGCCAAATTAAACAGATAATAAACAAATGCATTCGTAATTAAGCTCTGGCTGGAGGAAGATCGTCGTGCGTCGTTGCCATTATCGCTTAAGGGGAATCTGGACTTTCTTTTGCTCTGCCTTCGAGAGTTTTATGTTTCAAACCGCATTGGTCAAATGTGTGACGTGGAATAACTGTACCGATTTACGGTTTTTTTGAAGTGCATGTTGACCATATGTATTCGTGTTAACTTAACCTAAGTTTTAATTTTGATTATGGTGGAGAACCAAAAAATCTCAATTTGATATTCTGTCCAGTCGTACTGGAATAATTGGTTTTGGCGTTATAATCTTTCGATTCGGCCAAGAAGTCTTAGCTGCAGATTCAGCTAAGCAAACTTAGTACAAACAAACAAAAAAAAACTAAAATCTATTTCTCGATAGTTAAAATAATTCCTATAAAATCGTAAAAATACCTTCAAACATGTATATTATATAAATGAAAAATAGATTTGACGATTTAATGATGATTTTGAAAAATCAGTTGACGATTTTGACGATTTTTTCCTCGAAATTTGACGATTTTACACCCAAATCATCTGGCAACTATGCCCACGCCCAATAATGTTGTCCATACAAAATTTGAGGACTCTAGCTGTTGTACATTCTTTAATACTATAGTTCCATCCAGACATACAGGAAGGGCTTATTTATTTAATTATTATCTTTTATTATACTAAAAAAAACAAAAGAAATACATAAATTTCCTATATTTAATATGAAATTTAGTTTACATTGACCCAAAGGATCATAGGAAGGGCACATATCCAAAGGATGCAGAAGGGTTAAATATGTTGGTGAAAGATTGAAGTATGGGTCAGTTGACTCTTCGTATGTGTCCAATTTTGAACGTTAGGTGTGGGGAACCTAGGGGAAATTTATTCAAAAAACTCTAGTGAACACTATGTGAGCATATTACAGTCAAATCTTAAGATCAGTGCCTTCGAAATGAACTTCGGCAATTTTATATTTCGGCAAGATAATAAGCACTTGATAAAGTTAAAAAATAACATTAGGGTAGAAGGGGGATCATAGCCATAGGGGCACATCTGCCAATAACGAATAACTTGAAAACTGAGTAATCGACTTTATCGCATTATCAAATTTTGTTTTCGTTTATCGATTATCTATCATCCCTGAAAATTTGAAACATTAACTTTATATATGATGGGAGGCAGACATGATTAATTGTTTTTCAAAGGGCTGTGAAAATATTTCACTGTGTGAACTTTTTGTGCTAACTTTTTTAGCTTTTGTGATAGAAAAAATATATTGGTCAGTATTAGAACGTCAATAATAGTGAACAATAAGACATAATAATATTTTCGATAATATAATTTGAAGCCCGAAAAAAACTGAAACTAAACCCCAGAACTGCCCGTGGGGCACATGCGCCAAATATATGTAAATACTTGTGATGTAGAACAATTTTGGTTAAAATATAGAAAAAATCAGTAATAATTTGTTTTAATTTTTTTGTTAAGTTTTGTGAAATAAACAATAAATATCTGGTTTATTATACTTTGTTTAATGAATTAAAGTATAAAACAGCAAAATAAGTTCATATTTTTGTAATTTTTTCTTTTATTTTACTAACGACAAATCTGCCCCATCCCCTTGGCGTATTTACCCCATGGATGGGGCGGTATCGCCGTTTTTGGTCAGTGCGGAAAAGTTAAAAAAATATGTACATGAGGATGACTTAGGAGAGATTGAAAGGAATAAAACTAAAGCCAACATATCTAAGTATCCGAACCAAGAAAAAAATTAAGAATATGTATTGTGGTTTTAATTTGAGGCCGCCTCAAAGAAAAAGTGGCATATGGTCCCCCTTCTACCCTACTGTAGGAAAAAACACTGAAAAATTGGAATGACCTGCTCAGAGTACCGCCCTAAATCCAATAAATTCATTTTGGACCACAATTGATCAAAAAATTCCGATGAAATAGTGATCAAAAACGGATTTCTTTTGAAAACAATAATATGGGGAAAGCAAGGGGAAGAGAATGCGATTGCGAATAATAATGGTGAAAAAAAGTAGATCCAAATATTAAAATCAGAACCAAAATAAAAAATAAATAAAAAAAATTCATATAGAAGAAATTTAAATAATGATATATAAAATTTACACTTTATTTTGTCCGACAAAAGTTGAATTTACTTTAATTTTTTTTAAATACAATAATTTAGTTTTATTGTTATTTTTGCTATTAACTAAATGATTTTGAAAACATTTTCCGTATTCAATAATCATTTAACCGTACTTTTTTTTTATTTTATTTATGTAGAGGGTATATGGTATAAGTTTGTCATTCCAAGAAATATTCATCTGAGACCCAACAAAGTATATATTTTCTGGGTCCTTATAAAATTCTGATTCGATTTAGCTATGTCGGACAGACGTCTTTTAACCAGACACGCTCACGTTAAAACTAAGCAAAATAAACCAAATTCACTGAAAATATTTACTGTTATCCTAAGCAGTTTGGTATTGAAAATTAGCAAAATCGGTTCACGACATATAGAGTTATGAGTAAAAATTTTAGAATACCTCGAAAAAATTAAGTTTTTTCGTAATTCTTGAGTAGTTTTCTCAAAAACTACAAAAGATAATTCGATGAATTTTGTCATACATTAGTTTTTTTTGCCCAAGGATCAATTATGTTAAAAATCTTAATAATCGATGCACAATTTCTCATAGCCCCATACAAAGGTAGATATTCCTGGAAATTAATTGATTGTTAATAACTCCCTCAAATATATCGGTTATCAACACAAAATTTTTTATATATAAATCTTTTTCTATCTATATATATAAAAATTGAAAGTGTGTTTGTATGTATGTATGTATGTATGTATGTATGTATGTATGTATGTAGTATGTATGTATGTATGTATGTATGTATGTATGTATGTATGTATGTATGTATGTATGTATGTATGTATGTATGTATGTATGTAATGTATGTATGTATGTATGTATGTATGTATGTATGTATGTATGTATGTATGTATGTATGTATGTATGTATGTATGTATGTATGTATGTATGTATGTATGTATGTATGTATGTATGTATGTATGTATGTATGTATGTATGTATGTATGTATGTATGTATGTATGTATGTATGTATGTATGTATGTATGTATGTATGTATGTATGTATGTATGTATGTATGTATGTATGTATGTATGTATGTATGTATGTATGTATGTATGTATGTATGTATGTATGTATGTATGTATGTATGTATGTATGTATGTATGTATGTATGTATGTATGTATGTATGTATGTATGTATGTATGTATGTATGTATGTATGTATGTAGTATGTATGTATGTATGTATGTATGTATGTATGTATGTATGTATGTATGTATGTATGTATGTATGTATGTATGTATGTATGTATGTATGTATGTATGTATGTATGTATGTATGTATGTATGTATGTATGTATGTATGTATGTATGTATGTATGTATGTATGTATGTATGTATGTATGTATGTATGTATGTATGTATGTATGTATGTATGTATGTATGTATGTATGTATGTATGTATGTATGTATGTATGTATGTATGTATGTATGTATGTATGTATGTATGTATGTATGTATGTATGTATGTATGTATGTATGTATGTATGTATGTATGTATGTATGTATGTATGTATGTATGTATGTATGTATGTATGTATGTATGTATGTATGTATGTATGTATGTATGTAAGTATGTATGTATGTATGTATGTATGTATGTATGTATGTATGTATGTATGTATGTATGTATGTATGTATGTATGTATGTATGTATGTATGTATGTATGTATGTATGTATGTATGTATGTATGTATGTATGTATGTATGTATGTATGTATGTATGTATGTATGTATGTATGTATGTATGTATGTATGTATGTGTGTATGTATGTATGTATGTATGTATGTATATATGAGATAATATAATAGTTAGAGTCTTCAAATTTTGTCGGAGCAACTTTAGTATCAATATAATTATTTAAGACAAACAGTGGGCGGATTAGCATTAGGGGGCGTTGCACCTCCCATATTAATTAAATACAAAAATTCGTTTATCTTGGAAACTTTTATAGTTAGAATATTAAAAATTTGCACGAGTAACATTAACAGCCATGTAAACATTTTGGGAAATAAATTGGCGGACTACCCATGAGGGGAGCAGTACCTCCCATATTAATAACATACAAAAATATGTTTTTCTCGGAAACTAATAGAACTAAATTCTTCAAATTTTGTACTAAGAACTTAAATATTCATCTGAACATTTTGGAGAAAAAAGAGCGGACTTTCGTTAGAGCCCCATATAAATTAAATAGGAAAATTATTATATCTGAGAAACTACTAGAATCTTCAAATTTTAATTGAAGAGCTTTGACATTCATGTGAACATTCAGAGAATAACGGGCGGACTTTCAATGGGGGGCTTGGCACCTCACATATGAATTAAATACAAAATTTCGCTTATCTGGGAAACTAATAGAACAAGATTCTTCAAATATTGCAAGAAGAACTTTATTATACATATGAACATTTTGGAGAAAAAAAGGGCGGACTTTCATCTGGGGACTGTGAGTTCCCATATGAATTAAATAGAAAAATTTGTATATCTGAGAAACTATTAGAGCTAGAATCTTCAAATTCTACATGAAAATCTTTGACATTAATGTGAACATTTAGAGAATAACTGGCGGACTTTCAATGGGGTCTTGGCACCCCCTATATGAATTAAATACCAAATTTCGTATATCTGGGAAAATATTAGATTTTTTTTTTACTTTGTCATCGATTACATTAAAATCTTAATTAACGTTCGGAAAAAATGCATCTCTGGAAAACATTACAGTTAGAATCTCCAAAATTATTATGAAGATTTTTTATTTATATTGCTTTTAGGGTAGCAAAGCACACTGGGTATAGCTAGTATTATATAAAGTTAAATCATATTACCGACGTAGATCTGTATCGGCCCACAATTGGTCATAGCTGCAATATAAATTCCACTTCAAAAAATCACTTGAACGCATATATGTACATATTTCATTGATATAATAAAGTTATCGAGATAAAATTCAACATAAATATGTTTTGTGTATGTATCAATAACTCTACGAAATTTTTTCCGAATCGGTCCATAATTGGTCATAGCTCCCATATATTTCACTAACTAATAGATCTATCGGGGGTAAAGTTCGACATGAATATGTTTTGTATATATGTATGTATATAAATCTTTTTTTTTAAATCTTAGCTCTCATATAAGGTCCACTTTCGAAAATCACTTAAACGCGCATATTTCATTGATAAATTAAGCTATCGAGATAAAATTCGGCACGAATATGTTTTTTGTATGGGCTAGTTGGCAGTGTGCTAGCCTGTCAATGCAAATTTTCCTCTGAAGTTCTCCTTATGGAGAAATTTCTTATACATTTTTATGTGATCTTATAAAGCTACAAATGAAATTTCATTGCATTTGATAAATATTTATCATCTACTTCTATATACAGTAGCGAGCACAAAAAATGCAACGCTGGGCCATATGATCTTTAATAACATCTGTACAATTTTTGAGCGAGCAAAAAAAATGCAACATAATAAAAACTAGTTAAAGTAAGTTAATTATTTAATTATAATGGAAACATTCCTGAAGATGTTATACTATTGTTCAATTCACAATCGATGTTGTAGAGTTGTATGCGTTGTATGTCAGCAGCTGCTACAATAGTCATAACCAGGGAAACCAGAATATGCAAATGCATGCTTTTTGTGTTGCGTCGTATGGACTCATGGATAAGATATTTACACGTTTCTGACCAATTTTAGTAATTTGGCATTGATTTGTTAGAGCATATTTTTGCATATTTTACCCATAATTTTGCATGATTTGACTTTTGTAGCATATTTATGGCATATTTTCGAGTTTTTAGAGCATATTTTACTCTTTTAGTGCATATTTTCAAGTTTTTAGCTTCTTTTCATTTTTGTACATTTTTAATTTTCTTTTCAAAACTTTATTTAAAAAAAATCAAATTTAATTTTTTTATTTTTTAATTTTTTTTTTTGTAATTTTTTAGCCTATTTTACAATTTTGAAAAAAATTATTTTCGTTTGTAGAACTTGAAAACAGCAAAAACAAGTAAGAAATTATAGTCGGGCGAGGCCGACCATATGATACCCTACACCAGTTATGAATATTAAATGTGATTTATTTTTCATAGTAAAGCATTTATTTTCAATATTCCCTTGTTCCGATACATTTAAACAATTTATGGATGAAAAACTAATTTTCTGAAAGAGGCTTTATATGGGGGCTAGGGGCAAATATGGACCAAGCCCGATAAAATTTTGTGAATATATTTATATTTACATAATATTTTATTGTGCTGAATTTCATCGCGATATTTGTGTTTATAAGTTAATTTGGGACATTCAAGTAATTTTCTGAAGGGGACTTTGTATGGGAGCTAGGGTCAAATGGGGCCCGATCTTTATGAAATTTGGCAGGGTCATGAAGACTTCTATAAAACTTAGTTGTGTCGTATTTTATCGATATATCTGTATATTTAACATAATTATGAGCTCAGAAGCCCTTTTCGGGGGGTTCTGTTCTATGGGGGCTAGGTGAAATAATGGACCGATTTTAACCATTTTCAATAGGCTTCGTCCTTGGGTCAAATAAAACGTGCATGCCAAATTTCATCCAATTATCTTGAAAATTGCGACCTGTACCTTGCGCACAAGGTTTACATGGACAGCCAGCCAGCCAGACGGACGGACGGACATAGCTTAATCGACTCAGAAAACGATTCTAAGCCGACTGTTCTTAAAAGTTTAGAAATTGAAATTAGCTTAAATTAGGAAATTTTTAAAAATTTGTAGAAAAATTTATACAACTTTTTTTGAGAAATTATACTGAAATCAGCATTTTCAATCACTGGTAGTGAACTAAGGACACTTTCAAAAGATTTGTTTTATTTTTTCCATGTGCAGTAGATTTAAAGAACTGTTAAGTTTAAATTATGTCACACCGTACTTTGAATTGTAGTGCCCCTGGTGTAAAGAGGCAAAAGTCTTCGGGGCATTTTATTAATTTCAACAAGTAAGAGTGTTATATTCGAATCTTATATACCCACCATCAAACCTCGTTTGACTCGAATGAAACTTACTTATGTCTAATTTCATCTATATATTCGTATTTTTAGGCCAGTTATAAGCGTTAAAGTAATTTTCTGAAGGGGACATTATATAGGGGGGTAGGGTCAATTATGGGTCGATCCTCATAAAATTTGGTAGACAGAATTTGGTTCGTATAAAATTTATTTGTGTCGAATTTCATCGCTACACTCGTATTTTTAAGTCATTAATGAGCGTTGCAGTCATTTTCTGAAGGGGACCGATAAACATAAAATTTTTTAGATAGATTTTGACTCGTATGAAACTTGCTTATGTCGAATTTCATCTATATACTAGAATTTTTAAGCCAGTAATGAGCGTTAAAGTCATTTTCTGAAGGGGACCTTATATGGGGGGTAGGGTCAATTATGGACCGATCCTCATAAAATTTTGCACAGTGATTGTGGATCACAAGAAACTTACTTATGTCGAATTTCATCGCTATATTCGTATTTTTAAACAAGTTATGGCTGTTAAAGCTGCTTTTCGAGGGGCCACTTGTATGGGGGCTATCCGAAAACGTGGACCGATATTGCCCATTTTCAATACCAAACAAACCTTACCTATAAGAAATATTTATGTGAAATTTCAACCCTCTAGCTCTTTCCATTCGGACTCTATCGTGCTTTCAACAGACAGACAGACAGACGGACGGACGGACAGACATGGCTAGATCGTCTTAGAATTTAATGAGGACCCAGAATATATATACTTTTGTGGGTCTATGACCAATATTTCGATGTGTTACAAACGGAATGACAAAATCAATATACCCCCATCTTTTTTGATGGTGGGTATAAAAATACGTACCGCATAAAATTTCAAGCGTGAAGAGGGAAAATACAATATACTAAGAAATTTACTGTGTACCAAAATTGTAATGATATGCCAATTTGATCAATTTTATGAACTTAAGGTTTTTGAGTAAGTGATATATCAAAAGAAAGTGCGTTTCCTATGGATTAAAATGAGGTATACAAAACTGTCGTAGGTTGAAAACTGACAGTTATTTGGGTGAATAAGGAAAATACATTGTTCTAAGAAATGTACTCTGTACCAAAATTTTAATGATATGCAAATTTGATAAATTTTATGAACTTAAGATTTTTCAATAAGTGATATATCAAAAGAAAGTGCATTTCCTATGGATTAAAATGAGGTATACGAAACTGTAGTAGCTTGAAAACTGACAGTTATTTGGGTGAATAAGAAAATACGTTGTTCTAAGAAATGTACTCTGTACCAAAATTGTAATGATATGAAAATTTGATAAATTTTATGAACTTAAGATTTTTGAATAAGTGATATATTAAAAGAAAGTGCGTTTCTTATGGATTAAAATGAGGTATACGAAACTGTCACAGCCTGAAAACTGACAAATTTATTTGCGTAAATAGGGAAAATACATTGTACCAAAATTGTAATGATATGCAAATTTGATAAATTTTATGAATATGTGATATATCAAAAGAAAGTGCGTTTCCTATGGATTAAAATGAGGTATACTAAACTGTCGTAGCTTGTAAACTGACAAAGTCATTTGCGTGAATAGGGAAAATACATTGTGTTAAGAAATGTACTATGTACCAAAATTTTTATGATATGCAAATTTGATAAATTTTATGAACTCAAGATTTTTGAATAAGTGATATATGAAAATAAAGTGCGTTTCTTATGGATTAAAATGAGTATACGAAACTGGCGTAGCTTGAAAACTGACAAAGCTATTTGCATGAATAGGGAAAATTTTTTTGAAATAGATATCAAAATTTATCTTATAATGATAAAATAGTTATTTTATTTTTCTGCCTTTTTTTAATCCTTAAAGCCAGTTTCTGGACCAAAAAATCCCTTAAAAGTTTAGAAATTGAAAATGAGCATAAATTAGGAAATTTTGACTAATTTGTAGAAAAATTTAAAAGACTTTTTTTTGAGAAATTATACTGAAATCAGCATTTTCACTGGATTCACTTGTAGGGAACTAAGGACACTTTCAAATGATTTGTTTTATTTTTTCAATGTACAGTAGATTTAAAAAACTGTTTAGTTTAAATTACGTCACAACGCACGTGGTATAGGAAAAAAAAGAGGGAAATAATTCGGTAACTTCTAAACGGTTAATCCGATTTTAATGAAATTTGGTATGCACAAAGAGGAGGTGTTGTCGAGCTTAGGTTTTGAATTTATAGGCCAACCAGGGGCCCGGCGGGGGGTCCTCAAATTAGGACACCTCGGCTATGTTAAATTTTTAAAACGATCCTATTTCTTCATTTGTGTTCCGATTTAAAAAAAATTTCGTATATAGAATCTCCTAATCGAGCCGATGTCGTAGCAGTAAATTATCTCTTATAGTTTAGGATATATTCGCATTTGAAAATTAAAATTTTAAAATTTTTACCGTTTATATATCAAGCAGTGAAAGAATTATGTAAAAATCATGACTGAGTCCAAAGTTATAGGCATTTTAATATAAAAAAATAAAAAAAGGCGATTTTTTGTAATTTTTTTGGGAAAAAAGTATCTTTTTCTTTTTAAGTTATCTAAAAAGTTTCTAAGAAGATGTATATAGAATTTATACTTTTTGAAAGCTGACTTTACATAAAATACGATAAATGAAACAAAACCTAAAAATTTTTGATACCGAGGGGACCAGGTCCATCCAAAAAAACCCTATTTTTTATGGAAAATTAAATTTTGAGCAAAAATTCTCAAATCGCATAGTTGATATCAAATTATAGTGACCTGTTTTATATGACCCAATATGTTCTTAATCATTTTGTAACGGGTTTTGATAACCCCGCCCCTGGTATGGATATAATAGGCAAAAAACCAAAAAATCCCATTTTTGGGATTTTTTAAAACTTTTTTGGGAATTCCGGGATTTCTAATAAAAAAATTCGAAATTTTTATTTAATTTTGGATTTTGCGTAAAAAAATCTACCTAACTGTAAAATTTCATCAAAAAATATTCATAAATAACATTTTTATTGCAATTTGAAAAATTTGTATCTTTGCAAAAACTGAATAAAAAACATTTTTTAATTTTTTTTTAAAAGTATTCCGCGAATTTTTTAATTTTCAAAAATTATATACAGTTTTGAAAAATAGACAAAATTACCTTTCCATTGATATATAACATGCCTACCTAATGTTTTTTAAGTGACAAATTAATTAGGGAAAACTCAACATCTTTTAGAGAATTTACAAAATAGTTAAAGTAAGTTAATTATTTAATTATAATGGAAACATTCCTGAAGATGTTATACTATTGTTCAATTCACAATCGATGTTGTAGCGTTGTACGCGTTGTATGTCAGCAGCTGCTACAATAGTCATAACCAGGGAAACCAGAATATGCAAATGCATGCTTTTTGTGTTGCGCCGTATGGTCTCATGGATAAGATATTTACACGTTTCAGACCAATTTTAGTATTTTGGCATTGATTTGTTAGAGCATATTTTTGCATATTTTACCCATAATTTTGCATGATTTGACTTTTGTAGCATATTTATGGCATATTTTCGAGTTTTTAGAGCATATTTTACTCTTTTAGTGCATATTTTCAAGTTTTTAGCTTCTTTTCATTTTTGTACATTTTATACCCACCATCAAAAAGATGGGGGGTATATTAATTTTGTCATTCCGTTTGTAACACATCGAAATATTGGTCATAGACCCACAAAAGTATATATATTCTGGGTCCTCATTAAATTCTAAGACGATCTAGCCATGTCTGTCCGTCTGTCCGTCCGTCTGTCTGTCTGTCTTTTGAAAGCACGATAGAGTCCCAATGGAAGGAGCTAGAGGGTTGAAATTTCACATAAATATTTCTTATAGGTAAGGTTTGTTTGGTATTGAAAATGGGTCCACATTTTCGGATAGCCCCCATACAAGTGGCCCCTCGAAAAGCAGCTTTAACAGCCATAACTTGTTTAAAAATACGAATATAGCGATGAAATTCGACATAAGTAAGTTTCATACAAGTCAAAATCTATCTAAAAAATTTTATGAGGATCGGTCCATGATTGACCCTACCCCCCATATAAGGTCCCCTTCAGAAAATGACTGCAACGCTCATTAATGGCTTAAAAATACGAGTGTAGCGATGAAATTCGACACAAATAAATTTAATACGAACCAAATTTTATGAGGATCGACCCATAATTGACTCTACCCCCCTATATATGGTCCCCTTCAGAAAATTACTTTAACGCTTATAACTGGCCTAAAAAATACGAGTATATAGATGAAATTCGACATAAGTAAGTTTCATTCGAGTCAAACGAGGTTTGATGGTGGGTATATAAGATTCGGCATGGCCGAATATAACACTCTTACTTGTTAATTTTCTTTTCAAAACTTTATTTAAAAAAATTAAATTTAATTTTTTTATTTTTTTATTTTTTTTTGTAATTTTTTAGCCTATTTTACAATTTTGAAAAAAGTATTTTCGTTTGTAGAACTTGAAAACAGCAAAAAATACATTAGTCTCATGAAAACCAATGTTATAGTTTTTTATTCAATAAAGCATTAAATTTTAAATCGAACATAAAACCGATTACTTTGGATTTCATGAGACCAATCCATTTTTATCGTTTAAAAAAGTAGTATTGATAACACTATAAGACACAGAAAAACCCCGAGACACCTAAACTTAATTTTGGGTCGTAGAATCTAGTGGCTTACTCCGTTTTGAAAAGTTAGGTCAAAATCGGGAGATATTGCGTTTTAAAGTATGAACTGTTTATGAGGTGATTTTTTATTTTTTAAATTTTGAAAAAAGTTTTCACGCATAGACATACGAACTAATTATAAAAAAAAAACTAAATATATATGCATAATTAATTCAAATGGACTCTAGTTTCATGTATTTATATACTTTTCTATACGTGAAAGTTTTTTTAATTTAAATAATTAAAAAACACCTCAGAAACAGTGTAAACTTTAAAATCCAATATCTCCCAATTTTGACCCAACTTTTCAAAACGGAGTATGCCACTAGATTCTACGACCGAAAATTAAATTCATGTGTTTCGGCGTTTTTCTGTGTCTTTTTGAAAGTTGAAATTTTAATTACAGTGTAATTATTGGATTTTATGACAACAAGGATTAAAATTTCAGTTTAGAAGCTATGAATACAATTGGAAGAAATGTGTCAAACTTTGTCGTTTAAAATATGTTTTTTCTTTTTTTTGGGGACCAAATGGCTTCATGTTATTTATTGGTTATCTGAATGTAAAACTGAGTTCTATTAAACTAGTTCTTCAAACTATGAGATGAATCAATTATAAAAAATCTTGTAGGATGAAATATGGCATTAAATATTTATTACTAGCTGCGTGTACCCGGCGTTGGCCGGGTTTCATCAAAAAGTAAAGGGAATATTTTTCTATCTGAAATGACTTTTTTTGAAATAGATATCAAAATTTATCTTATAACGATAAAATAGTTATTTAATTTTTCTGCATTTTTTAATCCTTAAAGTCAGTTTCTTGACCAAAAAGTTCTTAAAAGTTTAGAAATTGAAATTAGCTTAAATTAGGAAATTTTTAAAAATTTGTAGAAAAATTTAAACAACTTTTTTTGAGAAATTATACTGAAATCAGCATTTTCAATCACTGGTAGTGAACTAAGGACACTTTCAAAAGATTTGTTTTATTTTTTCCATGTGCAGTAGATTTAAAGAACTGTTAAGTTTAAATTATGTCACACCGTACTTTGAATTGTAGTGCCCCTGGTGTAAAGAGGCAAAAGTCTTCGGGGCATTTTATTATTTTCAACAAGTAAGAGTGTTATATTCGAATCTTATATACCCACCATCAAACCTCGTTTGACTCGAATGAAACTTACTTATGTCTAATTTCATCTATATATTCGTATTTTTAGGCCAGTTATAAGCGTTAAAGTAATTTTCTGAAGGGGACATTATATAGGGGGGTAGGGTCAATTATGGGTCGATCCTCATAAAATTTGGTAGACAGAATTTGGTTCGTATAAAATTTATTTGTGTCGAATTTCATCGCTACACTCGTATTTTTAAGTCATTAGTGAGTGTTGCAGTCATTTTCTGAACGGGAACTTATATGGGGGTAGGGTCAATCATGGACCGATAAACATAAAATTTTTTAGATAGATTTTGACTCGTATGAAACTTACTTATGTCGAATTTCATCTATATACTAGAATTTTTAAGCCAGTAATGAGCGTTAAAGTCATTTTCTGAAGGGGACCTTATATGGGGGGTAGCGTCAATTATGAACCGATCCTCATAAAATTTTGCACAGTGATTTTGGATCACAAGAATCGAATTTCATCGCTATATTCGTATTTTTAAACAAGTTATGGCTGTTAAAGCTGCTTTTCGAGGGGCCACTTGTATGGGGGCTTTCCGAAAACGTGGACCGATATTGTCCATTTTCAATACCAAACAAACCTTACCTATAAGAAATATTTATGTGAAATTTCAACCCTCTAGCTCTTTCCATTCGGACTCTATCGTGCTTTCAACAGACAGACAGACGGATGGACGGACGGACGGACAGACATGGCTAGATCGTCTTAGAATTTAATGAGGACCCAGAATATATATACTTTTGTGGGTCTATGACCAATATTTCGATGTGTTACAAACGGAATGACAAAATCAATATACCCCCATCTTTTTTGATGGTGGGTATAAAAATACGTACCGCATAAAATTTCAAGCGTGAAGAGGGAAAATACAATATACTAAGAAATTTACTGTGTACCAAAATTGTAATGATATGCCAATTTGATCAATTTTATGAACTTAAGGTTTTTGAGTAAGTGATATATCAAAAGAAAGTGCGTTTCCTATGGATTAAAATGAGGTATACAAAACTGTCGTAGCTTGAAAACTGACAGTTATTTGGGTGAATAAGGAAAATACATTATTCTAAGAAATGTACTGTATACCAAAATTTTAATGATATGCCAATTTGATAAATTTTATGAACTTAAGATTTTTCAATAAGTGAAATGCACTTTCAAAAGAAAGTGCATTTCCTATGGATTAAAATGAGGTATACGAAACTGTAGTAGCTTGAAAACTGACAGTTATTTGGGTATATATGTTTTCTGCATTGTTAGTTTTTGACATGTCAGTTGATTGCTATTCTTTCAGTGTGGCTACTTTGAAGCTTTCTTGACTGTATTATAGGAGTGAGTATATGAGTTGTTTGGTAAACTGTTGTAGAGTTTTTAATGACATATAAAAGACTGATTGGAGTGTTGCACTTCGGCATATGGGTTAGACATTCAATATTATCTAATTTGGAGTTTAATTTGTGAATAGTGTGTTGGCATTGAATTGGGGTTTGAGGTTGGTTTTTTCCTGTCAATGATTTTTTCTCTCGACGATTTATTGTTTTTTTTGTGATTAATGTTGGACCCACTTTTAATATCAGTGTTGAGTGTTAGACCTGGTGTGGATATTTCACCTTTTCGTGTATAACTTTAACTAATAGACGTGCATGACCTATTTTATACAAAGGTTTTTGTTCTTAGTATTTTTGGCTTGTGAGGAGTACGCTACTTTCTTTTATACTTGGTTAGTTCTTTCTTTACACACACACATCACTAAATATTTCTGGAACTGGTGGAGATAGTTTTTTTTACTAGGTTTTTTGCGCTAAACTATAAGCCTATAGAAATTCACTTCATTGAAAACTAAAAGTGGAATTGAATGTATTTACGTTTTGGCTATGAGGTATTTTAATATTGTAGTATATCAATTTTTAATTTTTTTTTAAATTTAATTTATTACTTTTATTTAAATCATAATTTTAAGTATGAAAAAAATCATTTTTATGTAAACTATTCATAAGTAGAAATTTATAACCGATTATGGCCTATATAGGCTAGGTTATTGAAATAAAGAATTTGAAATTGAAATTGAAATTGAATAAGAAAATACGTTGTTCTAAGAAATGTACTCTGTACCAAAATTGTAATGATATGAAAATTTGATAAATTTTATGAACTTAAGATTTTTGAATAAGTGATATATTAAAAGAAAGTGCGTTTCTTATGGATTAAAATGAGGTATACGAAACTGTCACAGCCTGAAAACTGACAAATTTATTTGCGTAAATAGGGAAAATACATTGTACCAAAATTGTAATGATATGCAAATTTGATAAATTTTATGAATATGTGATATATCAAAAGAAAGTGCGTTTCCTATGGATTAAAATGAGGTATACTAAACTGTCGTAGCTTGTAAACTGACAAAGTCATTTGCGTGAATAGGGAAAATACATTGTGTTAAGAAATGTACTATGTACCAAAATTTTTATGATATGCAAATTTGATAAATTTTATGAACTCAAGATTTTTGAATAAGTGATATATGAAAATAAAGTGCGTTTCTTATGGATTAAAATGAGTATACGAAACTGGCGTAGCTTGAAAACTGACAAAGCTATTTGCATGAATAGGGAAAATTTTTTTGAAATAGATATCAAAATTTATCTTATAATGATAAAATAGTTATTTTATTTTTCTGCCTTTTTTTAATCCTTAAAGCCAGTTTCTGGACCAAAAAATCCCTTAAAAGTTTAGAAATTGAAAATGAGCTTAAATTAGGAAATTTTGACTAATTTGTAGAAAAATTTAAAAGACTCTTTTTTGAGAAATTATACTGAAATCAGCATTTTCACTGGATTCACTTGTAGGGAACTAAGGACACTTTCAAATGATTTGTTTTATTTTTTCAATGTACAGTAGATTTAAAAAACTGTTTAGTTTAAATTACGTCACACCGCACAGTGGTATAGGAAAAAAAAGAGGGAAATAATTCGGTAACTAAACGGTTAATCCGATTTTAATGAAATTTGGTATGCACAAAGAGGAGGTGTTGTCGAGTTTAGGTTTTGAATTTGGACCTTATAGGCCAACCAGGGGCCCGGCGGGGGGTCCTCAAATTAGGACACCTCGGCTATGTTAAATTTTTAAAACGATCCTATTTCTTCATTTGAGTTCCGATTTAAAAAAAATTTCGTATATAGAATATCCTAATCGAGCCGATGTCGTAGCAGTAAATTATCTCTTATAGTTTAGGAGATATTCGCATTTGAAAATTAAAATTTTAAAATTTTTACCGTTTATATATCAAGCAGTGAAAGAATTATGTAAAAATCATGACTGAGTCCAAAGTTATAGGCATTTTAATTTAAAAAATTAAAAAAAGGCGATTTTTTGCCATTTTTTGGGAAAAAAGTATCTTTTTCTTTTTAAGTTATCTAAAAAGTTTCTAAGAAGATGTATATAGAATTTATACTTTTTGGAAAGCTGACTTTACATAAAATACGATAAATGAAACAATTTTGAGCAAAAATTCTCAAATCGCATAGTCGATATCAAATTATAGTGACCTGTTTTATATGACCCAATATGTTCTTAATCATTTTGTAACGGGTTTCGATAACCCCGCCCCTGGTATGGATATAATAGGCAAAAAACCAAAAAATCCCATTTTTGGGATTTTTTAAAACTTTTTTGGGAATTCCGGGATTTCTAATAAAAAAATTGTAAAATTTCATCAAAAAATATTCATAAAAAAAAAAAATTAATTAGGGAAAACTCAACATCTGTTAGAGAATTTACCTAGTACTATTGTTTCATCCATACATTTGTTAGGCATGTTTTACTACCTAAATTTTTATGAATTTTTACAGCCTCTTTTTACGATTAATCTTTTATTCTTTATCCCTAAAAAAATTAACAAGTATTTATTTTATATAAAAATAGTCTTTATTTATTTTTTTTTTATAAATTAATATAATTTTGTAAAATAATCGGTATCACAGTAGTCCATATCTAAAAGATAAAGTAAATGTTTAAATTCATGAATATTTTCAAATGCAAACATTTTGTAGCAAATCCAACGTTTCCTTATAGTAGATAAAACAGGATCAGAAGATAGAATCAGATTATTAAAAATATCTTCATTTTGAGACTGCCTAGAACACTTTCTTGAGCTAAACTGATGAATATGCTTAAAGTCTCTATTCCTCGATTCTTGGGGTTCTTCTGTAAGCTCTCCTAAAGGCAGAATATTATGTTCTATGATGACCTTTCCATGACATAATATCTTGTGAACTGTAGGTGTCATTTCTTTCCAGGGATATAATTCCAAAAGTAATTTAGAAACTTTTGTAGAATACTCTCCAAATTTTGTTGCGTTCACTTTATGCTTGCTATTTATCGTCATTAGAATAATATTGACCTTTTGCAGTAAATCCATATTAATTCCGGTTATTTCGGAAGTAGTTTCAAAATGTTTGAAAAAACGTCTAGCGGTATTACCATCGTTTGTGCTTCCATATCCTGTGAGTGGTTTATCAATATTTAATCCCATCCGCTTTTTAAATTCCTCTTGAATTCTTCTTTTCTAACTGGCTCTCATTTCCATTAACTCCTTATTGTTATTTGCACTTTTGTTTGCATTTTCCGGTATGCTTCTGTACTTTAAATCATATGCTAAATGTAGAAAATGTTCCAGAAATCGTATGCGAGCATGTACGGGGGGATATTCCAAATTGTAATGATTCCTCATTTATTGACCTTTGCTTGGAAATATTCGAAAATTCTGATTTTTTATCACCACATATGTAGCAGTACCAAGTAGATGATGTTCCTGTAATGGCATTTCCAACTTTCCCATCAATCATTGTAAGTTTTAAATCATAAGACATGTTAAACCAATAATTTTCTATTTCGATTGTTATAGGTTCCAAGTTTTTAATTTCTGCTTCAATACGGTTTATCAAATCTTGCGTTGTTGTTTTGGATTCCTTTATATACTCAAAGCTTATTGGCCTACAAAAAGCTTTGGATCCTGGAGTCGAATTCTTCCAAATATCATCGAAACTGGTTGATGGAGAATCGCTGTCAGCATACTTTCGAATTCTTAATGGAACTAGCGATGCCATAAATATTCCGTTTATATTCCGAGAGTGCTGATAATCCATCACATCCCCACTTACAAATGAGTTGAAGATCACAAGAATTTATTTTGTTTAGTTGGTCTGAAGAAAAGTCAGAAGCAATCCTTAAAGCAGTATTTTCGAGTAGAGCGCCGAGTCCAATAACAGCCTTCCGATCATTTATTTCAATAGGAGATGGTATAAAAAATAATACCTGAACATTTTTTAATATATGTAACAAATTTAAGAGTTAACCTTACGGATGAAAATAATAGTGCTAGGTAAATTTTCTAAAAGATGTTGAGTTTTCCCTAATTAATTTGTCACTTAAAAAACATTAGGTAGGCATGTTATATATCAATGGAAAGGTAATTTTGTCTATTTTTTAAAACTGTATATAATTTTTGAAAATTAAAAAATTCGCGGAATACCTTTTCTAAAAAAAATTAAAAAATGTTTTTTATTCAGTTTTTGCGAAGATACAAAATTTCAAATAGCAATAAAAATTTTATTTATGAATATTTTTTGATGAAATTTTACAGTTAGGTAGATTTTTTACTCAAAATCCAAAATTAAATAAAAATTTCGAATTTTCTTATTAGAAATCCCGGAATTCCCAAAAAAGTTTTAAAAATCCCAAAAATGGGACTTTTTGGTTTTTTGTCTATTATATCCATACCAGGGGCGGGGTTATCGAAACCCGTTACAAAATGATTAAGAACATATTGGGTCATATAAAACAGGTTACTATTACAATTTGATTTCGACTATGCGATTTGAGAATTTTTGCTCAAAATTGAATTTTCCATAAAAATAGGGTTTTTTTGGATGGACCTGGTCCCCTCGGTATCAAAAATTTTTAGGTTTTGTTTCATTTATCGTATTCTATGTAATGACAGCTTTCCAAAAAGTATAAATTCTATATACATCTTCTTAAAAATTTTTTAGATAACTTAAAAAAAATGGTAAAAAATCGCCTTTTTTTAATTTTTTAAATTAAAATGCCTATAACTTTGGACTATGTCATGATTTTTACATAATTCTTTCGCTGCTTGATATATAAACTTGTTGTTAAGCGAATAAAAAAATGGCGAAAATCGGGAATATTTGGACCCGCTATTATCAAAAAACTAAAGTAAGGACGGTAAAAACTTTAAAATTTAAATTTTCAAATGCGAATATCTCCTAAACTATAAGAGATAATTTACTGCTACAACATTTTTTATAGTGCTCGATTAGGAGATTCTATATACGAAATTTTTTTTAAATCGGAACTCAAATGAAGAAATAGGATCGTTTTAAAAATTTAACATAGCCGAGGTGTCCTAATTTGAGGACCCCCCGCCGGGCCCCTGGTTGGCCTATAAGGTCCAAATTCAAAACCTAAACTCGACAACACCTCCTCTTTGTGCATACCAAATTTCATTAAAATCGGATTAACCGTTTGGAAGTTACCGAATTATTTCCCTCTTTTTTATTCCTATACCACTGTGCACCGTACTTTGAATTGTAGTACCCCTGCACAGTGGGCAGAATGGAAATTTTTTGGAAATAAATCTGTCATTTCTAAACGGCTGATCCGATCGGGAAAAAATTTGGCGTGAGCGTAGCCAAGGAGTATTCGAGTTTAAGTTTTGAAGATGAACCCTGCAGATGCCCCAGGGACGGCGCTGTAGGGTACCTACGACATGTAAAATTTTTAAACTCGTGCCATTTTTTGTTTTTCACCCAAATACACTGCCACTGCGTCCTTCCGAATATGACCTATTTTTTATCAAAACTTCAACTTTGGGCTACATGTTCTAAAATCCCAAAGCTGGGATCAGAAAACTGAAAGCAGAAAAAAGTATTTTCCCAGCCCTGAAAGAAATGTGGACCCTATGGGTAAAAAAGTAAAAAATCCCATTTTTGGGATTTGCGGATGCCCTTTGACCTTTTCAATTTTTTTTTGCATTTTCTTATTTGAAATGACAAATTTAACAAGCGTTGAAAATTTCATTGAGTTTTGTTCATAAATAAAGATTTTGTCATATATTACATATTTGTTTAATTTCTAAAACTATGATTTATATCAAAATTTTAATAGGGTCGCAGATAGCTACAACAATTTAGTCCATATTTATCCCTTAATATCATTTTTTAGTTAGATATGGAAATTCTCGACCCTTTACAAAAAATTTCAAGCCAATATCTCAATTACATACAAAAATATGTTAATTTAAACCTGTGTCCTTTAATTTCATCTTTTTCATATTTTAGTATTAAATATGACAGAACATATTTAAATCTTATATTTACCTATTTTCTATTTGTTTGCTTATCCTTATAATTGAAAGGTCCTATTATGCTCAAATTTTCAGAAATTTATAACTATTTTTTACCTAAATTTTTTCGACAGATCATTTCGTTCTGTTTCGTTTATGATCATGTAGGTAAAAATATACAGGTAATGATAATTTCGATTCATTCACTAATAAGAAATATCAATCACTGAATTACAGGTTATAATTAATTTAATTCAATTTTTTACTTTGGAATACCTGTATCGGAAATGACAAGAATTGGTATATAAGTAAACTTCTCATATTTTAAGTACCATATTTAATAAATCTACAATGAAGATTACATTAAAGTACGAAGAGATGTGTTCCGTTTTATGGAGTGTATCTTCAAAAGGGCCAGAAAGAATTGAAGACATTTCAAATTATATAAAAACTACATATAGTAGAAAAGTAGACAAAACAGGCATATCAAAAATTGAAAACTTTTTAAAACTTTTTGATGTAAAAAGTAAGTCTGTGGATGGAAATCAAAAGAAATTTCGATTAAAATTTTGTAGTTGGATGGAAACTACTACGGAAATCTCAACTTACAACACATCAACAGGAGCGCCTTGCAAGTCATACGAAGACTTATGTTCAAGGCCAAAAAAAAAAAAAAGAGGGTCACACAAAAACTTTTTTCAATCTCAAATGAGGAAATTGCTGATACATTTAACGAAATGCTGAAAAAGGAAAACCAACCTATGGATGTCGTACATGTTGCAACTATTCTTCCTAATGTATCACCAAAACGACTTAAGCGAATTGTGGAAAGTATACCAACTCCAACATCACAATCAAATTTTACTGAAGAGGAAGCAATAGCGCTTATGTTGGAACTGGGTCTCAGTCGAAATAAGTACCAAATATTAAGGAAAGCTCTGCATGAAAAAGGACACAATATATTACCATCATACAAGGCGATCCAGGAAAAAAAAACAAACTATCCTACCATCACCTATTGCTGTTGATGATGTGGAAGCTTGACAACTGTGATGTTGTCTTAATGTGTAAGTGGGGATGTGACGGTTTATCAGCACTTCCAGAATACAAACAAGCTTGTGGAAGTCGGACATTAGCAGACTACAAAAGTGTATTTATGTCATCATTAGTGCCATTACGAATTCGTTCATATTCCCTTAATCCATCATCGTCAAGCATCGGAAATTCATTTGAAGATATATGGATCAATACAACTCCGGGTTCAAAAAATTTTTGTAGACCCATTGGATTTGAATATATAAAGGAGTCAAAGAAAACAACAAAAGATTTAGTGGAATATTTAAAAGATGAATAAATGCACTGGAGCCCATTTGCATAAAAATAAAGGAATTCTCTATTAACGTATCATATCAGCTAAGCTTAACAATGATTGATGGAAAGGTCAGCAATGCCATAACAGAAACTTCTGTAATGTCGCTTGCTATGATAAAATGATTTTGATGTTAATTTATATATTTTCTACCCAATAATCAAATAAATAAATCAATAAATAAACTAATGAATTAATAATAAATTAATAAATATATATATAACTATCTAAAGGAAAATTAAATTATTAAATCAATAACATATAAAAAACAAGTAAGAAATTATAGTCGGGTGAGGCCGACCATATACATAATACCCTACACCTTTGACAAAAATATAATGTGATTTAGTCGCCATAATAAAGCATTTAAGTCGAATTGTACCTTGCCTTAGATATACATACGTAAGCCGTTTATTGTTGAATAAAATTGTGGACATTTAAGTGAAATTTTGAGGGGGGCTTTTCATAGGGGCTAGGGTCATATGAGAACCTATTATTATGGAATTCGTGGGGGTCATCAAGTCTTGTATACAACTTTGTTATTGCAGCTTTTTGTCGTGCCATTTGTGCCAAATTTCATTGAATTATCTCCAAAATTGCGACCTGTAGTTTGATTACAAGTTTTAAAAGCCCTATTCGGGGGGTTCAGTCGTATGGAGGATAGGTGAAATAATGGACCGATGTTAACCATTTTCAATAGGCTTCATCTACGGTACCATAAAAGATCATATGCCAAATTTTATTGAATTATCTCCAAAATTGCGACCTGTAGTTTGATTACAAGGATTACAAGCCCTATTGGGAGGTTCAGTTGTATGGGGGCTAGGTGAAATAATGGACCGATCTTAACCATTTTCAATAAGCTTCGTCACTGGGACAATAGAAGATCATGTACCAAATTTCATTGAATTATCTTCAAAATTGCGACCTGTACTTTGATTACAAGGTTTACATGGACGGACGGACAGACAGACAGACGGACAGACGGACGGACATAGCTAAATCGACTCAGAAAATGATTCTGAGCCGATTGGTATACTTTAAGGTAGGTATAGGACCAATATTATTGTGCGTTACAAACATCAGCACAAACCCAATATACCCTCCCCACTAAAGTGGTGTAGGGTATAAAAACCATAGCATATAACTGGTTAACTGAATAATAAATAACAAATATATTGTTTAATTGTTTTCGAATTTTGTTTTGTTTTATTTCCGTTAAAAACTTAACAGTGTCGTTTACATTTCTTACAACGCCATCTATGGGGGTAAGGCCGAAACATGTATATCACTCCTATCGTTCCATTGACATTTATATTGATATTTGTTTACGAAAATCTAATTAAATTTAGGGAATAGACATGTTACTTTTCCAAACCGCTAGATTACGGACGCCAACCAAGATTTCATTATGCCTTTAGAGGAAAAACTCTGCCATTTTCTTTGGAGATCGCTTAGCATTGACAAGTTTTCTTGAACGTTGTTCTTTCAAATTTTTCAAAACTTAGTTCATATAAAGTTCAAAGTTTTTATTAAAGTTTATTTAAAAAAAAAATTATAAGAAAAAATTGTAAGTATCCAAGTGAAGCTGATTTCAATTGTTGAGCTTTTATTCCTTTTGCAGAATAATAAGCCTAATTAAATTTTTTTCTTTTATACGTTTTCTGTTAGTTTTCTTTTTGTGAGAGGAAACAAAATCAAATATTTTTGCATGGTCAAAGCTGCTCCTAATTGAAATTATTTTCTATTTAGACGAAAATCAAAATAAAAGGGTAAAGTTTTCTCAGTGAAATAAGATTTCCATATTGATTTGAGCAAAACTATTTAATATTTGAATTATAGATCAAAATCACCTATGTCTATTGGGTTTCGAATATCTGGTGGGTTTCTTTTTATATTTGGTGTCAATTTTAATGGTAATTTTGGTTTTAAAAATAATCTCTCTTCATATTATTGTAACAAAAACATATATTTTTTTGTTGTTATTTAGATTGGCACCTAATTACAGATTTATTTGTTTGTCAGCTTGTACATTTCTTCTGTCTAAAAAAAAGGCTGTGTACATTTCATTGGAGAGACTATAGCTTCAGTTAATTTAGGCTTTTGGTGATCGTAGATGTGCAGTGAAATTCAGAAAAAAACAAGTTAGAGTGCTATATTCGGCTATGCCGAATCTTAAATACCCTCCACCAGCAAGCTACTTTTTTATTGAAACCCATCTAACTATCTAATTTTTAGATATGTCGCCAAAATTTTTGTCGAACTAATTTTGATTAGGTCCATCCATCTAATTTTTAGATAAGTCGCCAAAATTTTTGTCGAACTAATTTTGATTAGGTCCAGAAAAATTTAGAATGATTTATCTATACACAGAACATACTTATGTCGAATTTTATCCGGATATAATAACTTAATAACGAATTAAGTGGTATTAAGTGATTTTCAACAGTTAACCTTATATGGGAGCTAAGACAACTTATGGACAGGTCCGGAAAAAATTCCGTATAATGATTTACATACATATACACAAAATACACATTTATGTCAAATTTTATACCTACATGTGTATAAAATGTGCGTTTAAGTAATTTTCAGAAATGGCCTTATATGGGAGTTGTATAGCTTAAGAATTTAAAAAAATATATGAGTGTAAGTGATTTTCGGAAGTGGACCTTATATGGGAACTATGACCAATTATGGGAAAAATTTCGCAGAGTGATTTATATTTGGGCAAAACATGTTTGTGTCGAATTTTATCAAGATGGCTTTATTTGATAATGAAATATGTGCTTTTAAGTGATTTTCGTAAGTGGGCCTTATATGGGAGTTATGACCAATAATGGACCGATCCGTAAAAAATTTTGTAAAATGATTTGTATGTACACAAAACATATTCAAGTCGAATTTTATTCCGATAGCTTTAGAATTCAATGAAATATATGCGTTTAAGTGATTTTCGGAAGTGGACCTTATATGGGAGCTATGACCAATTATGGGCCTATCCAGAAAAAATTTCGTAGAGTGATTCATGTTTAGGCATAACATATTTGTGTCGAATTCTATCAAGATAGCTTTACTTGACATTGAAATATGAGCTTTTAAGTGATTTTCGGAAGTGGGCCTTATATGGGATCTATGACCAATAATGGACCGATCCTTAAAAAATTTTGTAGAAAGATTTGTATGTACACAAAATAGATTTGTGTCGAATTTTATCCCGATAGCTTTATAATTCAATGAAATATATGCGTTTAAGTGATTTTCGGAAGTCGACCTTATATGGGAGCTATGACCAATTATGGGCCTATCCGGAAAAAATTTCGTAGAGTGATTCATGTTTAGACTAAACATATTCGTGTCGAATTTTATTAAAATAGCTTTATTTGACAATGAAATATGAGCTTTTAAATGATTTTCGGAAGTGGGCCTTATATCGGAGCTATGACCAATAATTAACCGATCCGCAAAAAATTCGGTAGAATGATTTGTATGTACACAAAACATATCCAGCCCGAATTTTATCACTATAGATTTATTCATCAATGAAATATGTGCGTTTAGGTGATTTTTGGAAGTGGACCTTATATGGGAGCTATGACCAATTGTGGACCGACTGAGATCTACGTTGGTAGTATGATTTCTGTTCACATTATATTTGTATGTACAAAATTTGGTGTTGATACCGATATATTTGATTGAGTTATTAACGATAAACTAATTTCCGGGAATATATACCTTTGTATGGGGGCTATGGGAAATATTGGATCGATTGTAAAGATTTTGAACATAATTCATCACTGCCCTAAAAAAATAAAGTGTGACAAAATTCATCGAAATATCTTTGGTAGTTTCTGAGAAAACTGCAAAAGAATTAGGAAAAAAACGTAATTTTTTCGAGGTAGTCTGAAATTTTTACTCATAACTTTTTACGTTGTGAACCGATTTTGCTGATTTTCAATACCAAACTGCTTAGGATAATAATAAATATTTTGGGTGAATTTGGTTGATTTCCTTTACTTAGCTTTAACGTGAGCGTGTTTTACACAGACAGACAGACAGACGGACATAGCTAAATCGACTCAGAATTTCATAAGGACTCAGAATATATATACTTTGTTGGGTCTTAGATGAATATTTCTTGGTGTTACACACGGAACGACAAACTTATATATACCTTCTATCACCACTGATGGTGGTGGAGGGTATAAAAAAAATAAACAATATTTAAAAAAACAAAAAAAAAAAAAGAAAACCATTTAAAAAGAAAACATAGAAGATAAAACATAAATATTGCTGAAAAGTGGGTAAAATATATATAAATTAAAAATAAAAAAAAAAAAAAATAAAAATATTGAAATGTTATAAAGAAAAGTGTATTAACGAAAATAAAAAAAAAAAACAAAATATACGCAAAACAAACCAACATAATTTTACACTGGCAAACAAAAATATGAACACAGTCAGAAAAATCTAAAATAAAACTCAACTTTAGAAAGAAAGTAAAACTTAAATAATATATGTATATTTAAATGTAAAAAAAAAATTGTTTTTGGAAAAAAAAATTCACTGAAACTAAAAAAAAAAAAGATAAGAGTTAAAAAAAAAATTATCATTTGAATTTGCAAAGAAAAACTTAAATGTTTGCCTAAAACGAAAAAAAATAAATTTAAATCTAGCAAATTATGTGTTAAGTGTAAATTAAGTATATTTCTGTTGCCCAGTGTTTTTTTTTAAGAGTTCCTTAATTTTAAATAAACAAGTTTGCTTGCTTATAATGCAATTGCATTAACAATTGAAAACAACAGCCCTTAAGTACATATATACATACATACATACATGTTTGTTAACATTCTTATTTTTGTAAATTCTCTCCGCATGCAAGTAAAAATTTGATTTGGCAATGCTGTAAAAATAATTGTTATTTTTAGTAGTGTTATGAGTGTAAAATAATATACAAATATCGTTTGGGCTTTAAGTTAATGCAAATGTATTATAAGTAGTATTATTAAATCAAAAAGAAATATTATAATTAAATTAAAAAGTTAAATTTAACAGAAAGAAATATTGTGCTACAGAGAACCTATAAAACAACATTTTAGTAACTCTCTCTTAAATACATTCCACATCACATACATACATATATGCTGCTGTACATTACGAAAGATCTTTCGTCGTGGGAGCTACAATAAGATTACATCAATGTAAGTTTCTCTTAAATTTTGTTTTTATATTGTTTATTTATTGTTGTAAAAGTTTGATTTGCTATATATTTTAATTACCTTTTTGTTATTTGGGGTGACCATATTATAATTTTTTTTATTATTTTTTACAATTAAATTAATTAAATGATAAAAATTTACAAAAAGATAATGCTAGATAGGATAAATACGGTAGAAAACATTTAATAATTTAAAAATTTTCCAATTTATCAATGTTTTTTTGTTAAATTTTAATATGGTTCCAAATTTCCTTGTCATAATACTTTTTGTTCATTCTGTATAGGGTTATTGACCACATAGTCAGTTTATAAAGCAAATTTATGTTAAGTTTAAGAGTTTTTGATTTGATAATTTTGTTTTTGTAAAGATTTTCTTTTGTTATTTCAAAATTATTTTTAGAAAATTTAGTGTGAAAATTAAATTGTTTCTTAAAGAAATTAAAATGATGTTTAGATTTTTATATTGAAATTTTATTTAAATAAATCAAAATGATTTTTGGCTAAATTTTAAATATTTAACTGTTTTGATTTGAAAACTTTTTGGTTAAATTTGCTGTTAGGAAATGGGATTACTAAATAGTTTGTTTTGGTTAAAATGTTAGTAATCATGGTTGGGTGGGCAGATGATTGGATCAAAAACAACATAGATTCCAATTATATTGATCTTTTAGATGGTTTTCTTTTAATATTTTGGCTTTTCTGTTCCTTTTATTGAACATTTAGCATGCAAATTTTAAAATCTTTGAGTAGCGAAATTCTTACGAAGCGACAGGCAACGAACCTCCCCTCCGACGAGCAATAAGGCTGGATAATTGTATGCGACTCGCCTGATTATGCTTTCAAAACATTTTAAACTTTTTATACGTTATATGCTACACTTCTTCCTTCTGGAGATGCTCAATATGTAATGAGAAAAAGTCGCAATTCTCAAATATAACCAAAAGCAGAAGTATTAATAAAGAAGTCCTGTCTTTCGGAATTTCACCACTTCATGCCAGAATACGATTTTTGGATTACTTTTTACACATAGCATACGACCTCAAATATAGAAGTGTGCCATCATATTAAAAAATAATGAAGAATTGAAAGAACTGAGATCTGCGGAAAAAAGCAGAATCCAAGAAGAATTTAAAGTTCAGATGGGATTAAACATCGACAAACCACTTCCAAGTTGCGGTAGTACAAATGACGGTAATACGGCGAAAAGGTTTTTTCGTGATTTTGAAATTACTTCAAAAATAACTGGAATCGACAAGGAGTTGCTTCGAAGAGTTAACACTATTTTAATGGCACTGAATAGTAAACATAAAATTAATGGGAATCGATTTGGGGAATATACATCTGAAATTTCTAAATTACTTGTATCTCTGTATCCATGGAGGGAACTAACACCAACAGTTCACAAAGTATTGTGTCATGGTCAAATAATAATTGAATCGAATATTCTTCCACTTGGAGAGTTAACAGAAGAAGCCCAGGAAGCGAGGAATCGAGATTTTAAGCATGTTCAACTATTCAGCTCAAGAAAATGCTCCAGGCAATCACAGAATGAAGATATTTTTAATAGTTTACTTCTATCTTCTGATCCTGTTCTTTCAACTATGCGAAAAAGATGGATTTGTTATGAAACTCTATCATCTCAAAACAAGGAAGATTTAAAGGACTTATATTACCTTCTGGATATGTATACCGATATGACAGATTATTTTATAGAAAATAAGTAGTGTTAGGAATTAACTATATAAGTAGGTTGTAAGAATTAATTGTATTATGTTTAAGATAAACAGTTCAAATAAAAAAAGTTATTATACTAACTGATGATATTGTATTAAATTGTGTTTTATGTTTCGGTGGGCGGGAAAGGTGGTTTGTGTGGGGTGATTTAGGTGTTGTTGTGCGTGGCTCATAATAAAATTATAATTTTTTTATTGTATATACAATGTTATAGTCTTTAATAAAATAATTAACTAAATAATTTTTAAAAATTGTCCAAATATTTTATTCAACACCAAATGTATGTTCTGTCATACTTAATACTAAAATATGAAAAAGATGAATTTAAAGGACACAGGTTTAAATGAACATATTTTTTAATGTAGTTATAATGATATTAAGGGATAAATATGGACTAAATTGTTGTAGCTATCTGCGACCCTATTAAAATTTTGATATAAATCATAGTTTTAGAAATTAAACAAATATGTAATATATGACAAAATCTTTATTTATGAACAAAACTCAATGAAATTTTCAACGCTTGTTAAATTTGTCATTTCAAATAAGAAAATGCAAAAAAAAATTGAAAAGGTCAAAGGGCATCCCGCAATTCCCAAAAATAGGAATGAAAATCCCAAAAATGGGATTTTTTTACTTTTTTACCCATAGGGTCCACATTTCTTTCAGGGCTGGGAAAATACTTTTGGAGTAAATAGAAAACATATTGAGGTTTCCAAAACTGCTTTCAGTTTTCTGATCCCAGCTTTGTGATTTTAGAACATGTCGCCCAAAGTTGAAGTTTTGATAAAAAATAGGTCATATTCGGAAGGACGCAGTGGCAACATTTTCAAAAAATAGGACAAGTTTTTTACGCCAAAGCGTTCTACGTAAAGATACCTTTTAGAAAACTATAAAATTGTTATATGTTCTTAAAGAAAATTTTATTTTATTAATAAAAGAGTTAAGACACATTTTTGGCAAAAAAACGGCAAAAATCTAAATTTTTTTGAATTTTTAAATTAAAAAACGTATATTTTTGGATCTGTAAATGATATTGATCTGAAATTTTTTGTATATTATTGGAAATTTTGTTGTCTAACTAACAAGAAAAAATTGAGTCCATTTGGTCCAAAATTACGCCCGATACAAAATTTACCAAGGTATGGTAAATTTTGTATCACTAAATTTTTAAATGCCTATAACTCGGATATTATAAGAGATAAGTAGTATGTCCAAGCATGTTTCATAGAAAATATAAAAATCTTTGTATTTGGGTGAAAAACAAAAAAATGGCACGAGTTTAAAAATTTTACATGTCGTAGGTACCCTACTTTGAGCCGCCACAGCGCCGTCCCTGGGGCATCTGCAGGGTCATCTTCAAAACTTAAACTCGAATACTTCTTGGCTACGCTCACCCCAAATTTTATGCCGATCGGATCAGCCGTTTAGAAATGCCAGATTTATTTCCTAAAAATTTCCATTCTGCCCCACTGTGGCATAGCAAGAGCAGTCACTTTCGACACTTTCCCAATTTTTGGACAGCACTGCTGTTCTGTCTTCTGGCGAGTGAGCGATTTCCTCCTCGCTTTTAGGATTTGACTCCTCAAAATTACCAGTACTTGCTAATGATGCTTTGGGTACCGTCTTAGGTGTTTTAGTGTCCTTATCGGGGCCGGTTTTGACATCCATTTCAATCGGTGCCTCCCCAATTTTGGAAAGGACAGCTGCATCTTCTTTTGGCGAGTTAGTGGTAGCTTCCTCGCTTTTAGGATTTGACTCCTTAACGTTATCAGTAGTTGCTACTGATGCTGTGGTCTTAGGTATTTTAGTGTCCTTTTCGAGGCTTGTTGTAATAGCCCTTCAAGTCGGCACCTTCCCAATTTTGAATATGACAGCTTTAGAGGCAAAGTAAGCCCTACCTTTATTCTTGGCAAGACTAGCCATAGATTTCTGGTCGATACCTATTACAAATAAAGTTCCCTCAGGTCTTCTTTTCTGTAAAAGACGAAAAATCTGATACAATGGCTTTTTAAATTCAAGTATATAAATTTGAAAATTTTATCGGTGAAAATGCATTTAATGATTGTCTATTTTTGTATTGTCATTACTCGTTTCACCTATTTCTAATGCCGAAGTTGAAAGGCTTTTTATTTCAATGGCTATAATTAAAACTATAATTCGAAATTTTATTTAAGCTTAATTTTTATGTTCAATAATACAAATTCGAAAAGAATTGAAATTCGAAAATACATGCTGCTACACTTAAGACCTTAATCATAAACAAATTTTAATTTTATTTCAAGTTTTATACATCAAATTTTGTATGGAAATTTAGTATTAAAAATCTTTTATAAAATAAAATGTTTATGAATATGTAATTAATTATATTGCAAATAAAATAAAATCATTTGAAAAATATCAAAATGAAAATAACTATGAAGATATAGTTACAGAAATATTGAGTGCTCCACATAATCAGTATTTTAATAAAAACTAGAAAAAACAATCATTTATATTATTTTGATATATTAAAAAATTTTAGCACTTTTTTTCTTCTGTAGAACATTTTAGCACTTAGTTTTTTAAGTTTTAGCATATTTTGGAATCCATTTTCTGGCAACACTGCTCAGGATTCTGACTTGAGGTTCCTTTGAGTGAAGTATGGCTTGGCTTCGACTGTGTATTGGAAGACAGGGATCTCTTTTTCTTCTTAGGTTTATTCTCAGTTGTCAACTTTTCGGGAGACCTGATCCTCTTTGCCTCAGATCTTGTGAGAGAATCCGATTATTCCTTTGGAGTGTCGTTGGATTGACTAACTATGATTTCCTGAAGCATCTTTTTCAACTTCCTCCTCTGTTCTCTAGATAGTCTTTTCTTAGTAATAGGTAGTTTAGCTATGCTATCACTCACCTGTTTCACGATTTGCTATTATCATCTGAGGATTAAGAGTCGGAACCCTCACGTGACTCGAGAGTGGAGAGGCCTTTCATATTTTTATTTATATTTTCCACGTTGTTCTTTTCCCAGTTTTTTGGTCCGCAGAGAATATAATATTCTCAGGTGGTGCACAATCTGCCTTCCCTCAGCTTGGGTCAAACTAAAACTGGGGAGGACAGATGGTCCATCACCAACCCCTATCCGCCACCCGGGGACGCGCTCGGTAGGAAAAACGGGAAAACTCCCCCGAGCTATACTAGTATCTTATGGCTAGTAATGATTGTTTTCTGAAGGGGGCCTTATTTGATTGGGAGATTTTGTATCATATGAAACTTATTCATGTCAAGTTTCATCGCTATAACCGTACATTTAAAGCAGATATGTCCGTTAAAGCTTTTTCGGGAGTCCACTTGTATGATATTGCCCATTTTCAATACCAAACAAACCGTATCTATAGATAATATTCCTCTAGCTCATTCCGTTCAGACTCTATCGTGCTTTCAACAGACAGACGGACATGGCTAGATCGTCTTAGAATTAAATAAGGACACTGAATATATATATATATATACTTTTTTGGGTCTATGACTGTAGGTGTATAAAGTAAACGAAACGAAACCAATAAAACATTCGACCGTTAACAGATTATAAACAAAGGCCCTTTACCTTTTACAAAACCAAGACGTTTAGACCCGGTAAAATACGAAGCAGCCAAAACAGAATTTGATTTTCTTGTAAAATCGGGTATATGTAGGCCATCAAATTCTAGTGTAGCATCAGCTTTACATTTGGTTCCCAAAAAAGATCCAAACGAATGGCGTCCATGTGGTGATTTTAGGCGTCGAAATGTAGTGACCGTCCCAGATAGATATCCGTTAGCACATATTCATGATTTAAATATGAATATAAGAAATAAAAATATATTTTCTAAGATAGATTTAGTACGGGTTTATCACCAAATCCCAATGGCAGAAGAAGACATATCTAAAACAGCTATAACAACAACATTCGGAATTTGTAGGAATGGTTAATTATTACCACAAATACATCCCTAAGTTAGCCGAATTAACCAACCCTATCCATGCGGTGATCACAAAAGCCTTGAAAATAAAAAATAAAAACGTAGAATGGACCAAAGAAGCCCTCAATGTATTTGACCATATAAAGGAATCTTTTGCATCTCGAGTTTTAATGAACCACTTCAATAAAGATGCAAATTTTACCTTAACAGTGGACGCATCAAATGTTGCCATAGGTGGTGTTCTGCAACAAGTTTATAAAGGAATTTCAGAACCATATTTTCTTAGAAATTAACTCCTAGTGAAGCTAAATATAGTACTTTTGATAGAGAACTATTAGCAATATATATAAATATTAAGCATTTTAGGTATTTACTGGAAGGTAAAAATTTTATGGTATATACTGACCACAAACCTGTAGTATTTGCCTTAGATTCAAAGACCGAAAGAAGTCTAAGGCAGACACGGTACTTAGAGTACATTTCCCAATTCACTAGTGATATTCGACATATTAAAGGTGACTTTAATGTTCTAGCTTTGTCTAGAATGTTTGAAGTAGAAGCATACAAATATTCGGATCTTAATCTAAGGGTGTTATTTGATGAACAACAGAAAGATAAAGATCTTTTGCAGCTTCTTTCCGATAAAAGCAAATTCTTAAATTCTTAAAAATTCCAGTTCTGAATTTAGAAATTTGGTGTGAATGCACTTTAGATACATCTAGACCTTATGTTCCATTGAGTTTGCGGAAAACTATATTCGAAAAATTACATAATATTTCACATCCGGTGTCAGAGCTACACGGAGGTTAGTGACAGAACACTATTTTTGGCCAAAAATGAGCAAAGAACTAAATCTCTGTCAAAAATTAAAAGTAACTAAATACACTAAAACACCGGTAGTGAAAAAAAGATTCCCAAGGGAAGATTCGAACATATACATTTAGATATTGTTGGACCTTTACCTATATCTCGTGAACACAGATATATATTAACCATAATCGACAGATATACTCGTTGTCCAGAATCATATCCACTGAAAGACATTACAACATCTAACATAGTAGATACGTTTATTCAAAATTATATTTCACGTTTTGGAGTTCCGTTAAATATAACAACAGATCAGGGTGGACAATTTACTTCTAAAATGTTTACTGAATTAACGGAGATGTTAGGGTGTTTTAAAATCACAACTTCTCCTTATCATCCTCAATCTAACGCCACGTTTACCTGGAGAAATTTTGACATCAACTGGAGATTTTGATGCATCTGACATCTGACACAATAAAAGACAATTTTAAAAATGTAAGATCCAATATTAATCACCACAGTAGTAAAAATTCAAGTATATATATACCTAAAGTCCTTAGAGACTGCAAATATGTAATGTGCGTGTAATTAATAAAACAACTTTAAAACAACCATATGAGGGACCTTACAGAGTAATTGAGAAGAATAAAAAATATTTTAAAGTAGATATCTATATATATAAAAATGAATATGTGTTTGTTTTTATGTTTGTATGTTCGAACGTTATGGACTGCTAAACGGCTGAACCAATATTATTCAAATTTTCACAGCATGTCTGGAATAGGTAATAGGCTACTTTTTATTTTGAAATTCCAGGTGGGCGAGGAGCCACGCCCATATTAAGAAAATATTAAATCCGTATATTTTAGATAATATAACAGTTAGAGTCCTCAAATTTTGTCGGAGCAACTTTAGTGTCAATATAATTATTTAGGGCAAAGAGTAGGCGGACTAACATTAGGAGGCGTGGCACCCCACATATAAATTAAATACAAACATACGTTTATCTTGGAAACGATTACAGTTAGAATCTTCAAATTTTGCACGAATAATAACTTTAACATCCATCCAAACACTTTGGGTAATAAATTTTCGGACTACCCTTGAGGGGAGCGGCACCTCCCATATTAATTAAAGACAAAAATTCGCTTATCTCGAAAACTAATGGAACTAAATTCTTCAAATTTTGCACTAAGAACTTAAATATTCATCTGAACATTTTGGAGGAAAAAAAGCGGACTTTCATCTGGGGGGTCTGGAAGCCCCCCAAAGAATCAAATAGAAAAATTCGTATATCTGAGAAACTATTGGAGCTAGAATCTTCAAATTTTACATGAATAACTTTGAAATTCATGTGAACATTTAGAGCATAACGGGCGGACTTTCAATGGGGAACTTGGCACCTCCCATATGCATTAAATATAAAATTTCGTTTATCTGGGAAACTAATAGAACTTGATTTATAAAATTTTGCACAAATTAGTTTAGTATTCATCCGAACATTTTGGACTTTCATGTGGGGAGCTTGAAGCCCCCACATGGATCAAATGGAAAAATTCGTATATCTGAGAAACTATTAGACCTGTAATCTTCAAATTTTACATGACGAACTTTAAAATTCAGGTGAAGATTTAGAGCATAACGGGCGGACTTTCAATAGGTGGCTTGGAACAACATATATGAATTAAATACAAAATTTCGTCCATCTTGGAAACTCTTGTATTATTCAATTTTTTTTATAAATAATTAGAAATTGGCGATAGATAAAAACTGGCGAACTTGCAATAATATGTAACATATTATAAATATGGAAAACTATCGTATAAGGATCTTCAAAATCGTTAAGTGGGATTTTTAGTTATAGTCCAACGATTTGGTTTTGTGCATGAAAGGGTTAAAGGAAATTGTCTAAACTTTCTTTTGAGCAAAAAAAGGGAGTTTTTTGAAAAATAATAGAAAACAAGTAAGAAAGTATAGTCGGGCGTGACCGACCATATGATACCCTACACCAGTTATGAATATTAAATGTGATTTATTTTTCATAATAATTCATTGTTCCGGTACATTTAAGCAATTTATGGATGAAAAAATAATTTTCTGAAAGAGGCTTTATATGGGGGCTAGGGGCAAATATGGACCAAGCCTAATGAAGTTTTGTGAATATATTTTATATAATATTTATTTGTGCTGAATTTCATCGCGATATTTGTGTTTATAAATTAATTTTGGATATTCAAGTAATTTTCTGACGGGGACTTTGTATGGGAGCTATTTTTATGAAATTTGGCAAGGTCATGAAGGCTTGCATAAAACTTAGTTGTGCCGCTTTTTATCGATACCCTACACCACTAAAGTAGTAAAATAATTTACGAAGGTGAAGGGTATAAAAATTAAATATATATATATATATATATATATATAACTGTGTCATTCCGTTTGTAATTTCTACAATATAATTTTCCGACCCTATAAAGTATATATATTCTGGATCCTTAAGCCATGATCGTCTGTCTGTCCGTCTGTGTGTTGAAATCAATTTTCTGAAGACCTCAGATATCTTTGGGATAGCAGTCTTCAATAATTCTATCTGACAAACTTGCTATTCATAAATAACGGAGATATGAACCAAAATCCAAGACAACTTCTGAAAATTTCGTCAAAAAATTTGAGTTTTTCATGCAAACGCTTAAAAAACAAAAAGATAGTGCTTGTTTGTGTGTACATTGTGTTTACTTGTTTAATTAAACCATTTGTGTTTTGATTTTTTTTGTCACAGAAATGGGAAAGCATGAACGAAATGAAAGTAAGAGTTTTATATTAAGCTTTGCCGAATCTTATATACCCTTCACCATAATGTGTTAAAAAACATTCGGTACGAATTTTATTACAAAAATCAAAAAATACCGATTGTTAAACGGTACGGTACCAAAATGTCCCCTTTAATGGGTTCTTATTTAATCCGGGCTTTACATGCATAATTTAATTACATGTTTCTATGTTCAATATTATAAAAAGTACCTTTTAAAGACTGAAAAAGTGCCAAAAAGTCCCATTTTATACGGGCTCTTCATACTTAATTACATGTTTCTAGGTTCCATATTATAGAAAATTCAAAAAGTGCCTTTTAAAGACTGAAAAAGTGCCAAAATGTCCCATTTTGTGCGTTCTAACTTACAGCCTGTTTTTCTAAAATGAAAATGTGTCTTCGTTCTTAAAAATAACGAACGAAATTGGCTTTCCGTTTTTGTAACGAAAAAATTAATTTGTATGTGAGTGGCAACGAAAGAGGTTTATTGTTATATATATTTTTGATTTTTAGAAAATGAATTCGTTCGTAATAAACGAAAGAAAATGTCAAAAATATACGATAGGCAAAGATCTTTCGTTTGCCCAAAAAAACAACGAAAATGATACCAAAATGCGAAATAATATGATGCCACTTGAACCTGAATGCAATACAAACCTTTAAATATCTTGACACATTGCATACAATTTTCATATTGTTTAAAAAAAAAAAAATTTCATATTTTCAGTTTCCTTGTCCTTTCCTACATGAAAAATAAAGAAATGAAATACGTAGGCAATAATGTTATGTTACGATAGAAAAAGCTCATTTCATTTTAGACATTTTTAAACGAAAACTTTCAAATGTTTTATAATAACCTAATTTTTTAAACTTGATCGTAATAAAATGAAATGTTCGTGTGGTGTAAATTGTTTTAGAAAAACAGGCTGTTAATCCAAGCTCTACATGCCTAATTTCATATTTCTATGTTCAGTACCTTCTGAAGAACGAAAAAGTTCAAAAAAGTCCCCTTTTATGGGTTCCCACTTAATCCAGGCTCTACATAATTAACTTCATATTTCTATGCTCAATATTATAGAAATTTCAAAAGGTACCTTTTGAAGAACGAAAAAGTACCAAAAAGTCCCCTTTTATGGGTTCTCGCCTAATCCGGGTCCTACAAACTTAATTTCATGTTTCTAAGTTCAATATTATAGAAAATTCAAAAAGTACCTACCTTTTGAGAACGAAAAGGTACAAAAAGTTTCCTTTTATAAGTTCTCACTTAATCCAGACTCTACATACCTAATTTCATGGTTCTAGGTTCAATATTATAGAAATTTCAAAAAGTACCTTTTGTAAAACGAAAAAGTCCCCTTTTATGTGTTCTCGCCTAATCCGGGCTCAACAAACTTAATTTCATGTTTCTAGGTTTAATATTATAGAAAATTCCAAAAGTACCTTTTGTAGAACGAAAAAGTACCAAAAACTCCCCTTTTAGGAGTTCTCACTTAATCCAGACTCTACATAATTAACTTCATGTTTCTAGGTTTAATATTATTGAAAATTCAAAAAGTACCCTTTGAAGAACGAAAAAGTACCAAGAAGTCCCCTTTTATGAGTTCTCACTTAATCCAGACCCTACATACTTAATTTTATGTTTCTAGGTTCAATATTATAGAAATTTCAAAAAGTACCTTTTGGAGAACGAAAAAGTACCAAAAAGTCCCCTTTTATGAGTTCTCACTTAATCCAAACTCTTCATACTTAATTTCATGTTTCTAGGTTCAACATTTTACCTTTTGTAGAACGAAAAAGTACCAAAAAGTCCCCTTTAATGTACGGGTGTTCCATTTGGTACGGGTGTTCCAAATAACACCCCATTAGTACATTTAGTGTTTCTAAATCTAAAAATTTTATATAAATTGGATCATTGTGTTTGAATAAAATCAAATTTCCCGTTTTTACCCCTTTTGGTACTTTTTTCCTCCCCATTGACGAAATAAAAATTCTACTCCAAAATGTTGCAACATAGTATTGGGAGCCCGTTATTATGTATTCTATGTATAAGTTAATCAATCAAAAACAATGTTTTATGAAAAAAGTACCAAAAATAGGTACAATTAAACGTCCGTATATCCAAAAAGTACTAAATTCATGTTCTTATTTTTACATCAAGTTATGAAGGAGCCAAAAATATTTTTTGAATGTTCTCTGGTTTAAAAGATACATGGGGTGCAACAAAAGTACCAAAATACAGTTTTTACCCGTTTATTCGAATATCCGAATTTGAAAAAAGTACCAGACACTTGTCCCATTATTTTTTAAATGAACGACGATAACCTTTAAACTGTTTTTGTATCTTTTATAGTTTAGGAGATATGATGTTACCGAATTTACCCGTTTTTACCCCCTAAACATTCGAATTTCCAGAAATCACTTCTTAGTGGATCTATTTGGTGAGAGACCGACCTCCTGTCGAAATTTCAGCACTTTAGCTTCAACCGTTTAGGCTGTACGATGATGAATCAGTCAGTCAGTCAGTAACGTTAGAATTTTATATATGTATATAGATGAAAAAAATATCTGCCTTATGTAGATCGAAAAAGTACCAAAAAGTCCCCTTTTGTAGGTTCTTACCTAATCCAGGCTCTTCAAACTTAATTTTATGTTTTTAACTTCAGTTATATAGAAAATTCAAAAAGTACATTTGAAGAACGAAAAAGTACTAAAAAGCGCCCCTTTATGGGTTCTCACTAAATCCGGGCTCTACATACTTAATTTCATGTTTCTAGGTTTAATATTATAGACAATTTAAATACTACCTTTTTTTTAGAACGAACAAGTGAGAGTGTTATATTCGGCTGTGACGAATCCCACCATCAAACCGTATGCCGTAAAAGGAATGCTTCCCTATAAACATCATGATGATATTACTCATCAAATTAACTGAATAGGACTTTATATGGGGATAGGGTTAATTATTGACGGCTTTTTATAATTAATTATTGACGGCTTTTTATATTTTAACTCGTATAAAATATATGTGTGTCGAATTTCATCGCTTTTCTAGTATTTCTAAGCCAGTAATGAGCTTTAAAGTTATTTTCTGAATGGGAGCTTTATGGGGGTCAATATGCAGAATCTCATAAAAGTCAGTAGAGAGCTTCTGGCTCGTAAGAATTTCATCTCTATACTCGTACTTTTAAGCCAGTAATGAGAGTTAAATTAATTATCTGAAAGGGATCTTATAGGGGGGTGAGGTCAATTATGGACCGATCCACATAAAATTTGGTTAGGTGATTTTGGTTTGTAAGGAATTTACTTGGGTCGAATTTAATGAGCGTTAAAGTCATTTCCTGAAGGGGACCTTATATGGGGGGTAGGGTCAATTATAGACCGATCCACATAAAAATTAGTAAAGAGGTTTTGGATTATAAGAGACTTACTTCATTACTATTCTCGTATTATAGCGAACATTTAAAAATGTTTTTGCTCAATATTACGAACAGCAGTAAAGAAAAAGAAAAAAGTGACGTTAGAGTACCGTTACCTTTTTTTTCAATGACTACGCATTTAATACATGCTTTGTTGATTTTTATACCCTACACCACTTTAGTGGGGAGGGTATATTGGATTTGTGCTGATGTTTGTAACATACAAAAATATTCGTCCTAGACCCACCTTAAAGTATACCAATCGGCTTAGAATCGTTTTCTGAGTCGATTAAGCTATGTCCGTCCGTCCGTCCGTCTGGCTGGCTGGCTGGCTGGCTGTCCATGTAAACCTTGTGCGCAAGGTACAGGTCGCAATTTTCAAGATAATTGGATGAAATTTGGCATGCACGTTTTATTTGACCTAAGGACGAAGCCTATTGAAAATGGTTAAAATCGGTCCATTATTTCACCTAGCCCCCATACAACAGAACCCCCCGAAAAGCGCTTCTGAGCTCATAATTATGTTAAATATACAGATATATCGATAAAATACGGCACAACTAAGTTTTATAGAAGTCTTGATGACCCTGCCAAATTTCATAAAGATCGGGCCACATTTGACCCTAGCTCCCATACAAAGTCCCCTTCAGAAAATTACTTGAATGTCCCAAATCAGCTTATAAACACAAATATCGCGATGAAATTCAGCACAATAAAATATTATGTAAATATAAATATATTCACAAAATTTTATCGGGCTTGGTCCATATTTGCCCCTAGCCCCCATATAAAGCCTCTTTCAGAAAATTAGTCTTTCATCCATAAATTGCTTAAATGTATCGGAACAAGGGAATATTGAAGATAAATGCTTTATTATGAAAAATAAATCACATTTAATATTCATAACTGGTGTAGGGTATCATATGGTCGGCCACGCCCGACTATAATTTCTTACTTGTTTATATTGTGTTTTTAAAAGTGCAAGTGTTCACGTGTATTTATCAACATGGGAAACAGAAAATGAATTTTATTGAATGAAAAAGTAACAAGTTAGAGTGCTATATTCGGCTATGCCGAATCTTAAATACCCTCCACCAGCAAGCTACTTTTTATTGAAACCCATCTAACTATCTTATTTTTAGATAAGTCGCCAAAATTTTTGTCGAACTAATTTTGATTAGGTCCAGAAAAATTTAGAATGATTTATCTATACACAGAACATACTTATGTCAAATCTTATCGGGATATAATAATTTAATAACGAATTAAGTGGTATTAAGTGATTTTCAACAGTTAACCTTATATAGGAGCTAAGACAACTTATGGACCGGTCCAGAAAAAATTCCGTATAATGATTTATATACATATATACAAAATACACATTTATGTCAAATTTTATACATACATGTGTATAAAATGTGCGATTAAGTAATTTTCAGAAATGGCCCTTATATGGGAGTTGTGACCAAATATGGACCGATCCAGAAAAAATTGTATACCTATGTATAAAATGTGCGTTCAAGTAATTTTCAGAAATGGTCCTTATATGGGAATTGTGATCAATTATGCACCGATCAGGAAACAATTTCGTATAATGCAGAAAAAGATCAAGTATAATTTTACTCCAATAGGTGCGTTTAGGTGGTTTTAGGAAGTGGACTTTATATAGGAGCTATGAGCAATTAAGGGAAAAAATTTCGTAGAGTGATTTATGTAAAGACAAAACATATAAGTGTCGAATTTTCTCAAGATAACTTTATTTGACAATGAAATATGTGCGTTTAAGTGATTCTCAGAAGTGGAACTTATATGGGAGCTATGACCAATAATGGACCGATCCGAGAAAAAAGTGGTAAAATGATTTGTATGTACACAAAACTTATTCAAGTCGAATTTTATTTCTATAGCTTAAGAATTCAATGAAATATATGCGTGAAAGTGATTTTCGGAAGTGGACCTTATATGGGAACTATGACCAATTATGGGCCTATACGGGAGAAATTTCGCAGAGTGATTTATATTTGGGCAAAACATGTTTGTGTCGAATTTTATCAAGATAGCTTTATTTGATAATGAAATATGTGCTTTTAAGTGATTTTCGTAAGTGAGCCTTATATGGGAGTTATGACCAATAATGGACCGATCCGTAAAAAATTATTTTGTAAAATGATTTTTACGTACACAAAATATATTCAAGTCGAATTTTATCCCGATAGCTTTAGAATTCAATGAAATATATGCGTTTAAGTGATTTTCGGAAGTGGACCTTATATGGGAGCTATGACCAATTATGGGCCTATCCGGAAAAAATTTCGTAGAGTGATTCATATAAAGACAAAACATATTCGTGTCGAATTTTATCAAGATAGCTTTACTTGACATTGAAATATGTGCTTTTAAGTGATTTTCGGAAGTGGGCCTTATATGGGATCTATGACCAATAATGGACCGATCCGTAAAAAATTTGGTAGAAAGATTTTTATGTATACAAAACAGATTTGTATCGAATTTTATCCCGATAGCTTTATAACTCAATGAAATATATGCGTTTAAGTGATTTTCGGAAGTCGACCTTATATGGGAGCTATGACCAATTATGGGCCAATCCGGAAAAAATTTCGTAGAGTAATTTATATTTAGACTAAACATATTTGTGTCGAATTTTATCAAAATAGCTTTATTTGACAATGAAATATGAGCTTTTAAATGATTTTCGGAAGTGGGCCTTATATGGGAGCTATGACCAATAATGGACCGATCCGCAAAAAAATTTGGTAGAATAATTTGTATGTACACAAAACATATCCAGCCCGAATTTTATCACAATAGCTTTATTCATCAATGAAATATGTGCGTTTAGGTGATTTTTGGAAGTGGACCTTAAATGGGAGCTATGACCAATTGTGGACCGACTGAGATCTACGTTGGTAGTATGATTTCTGTTCATATTATATTTGTATGTTCAAAATTTGGTGTTGATATCGATATATTTGATTGAGTTATTAACGATAAACAAATTTCCGGGAATATATACCTTTGTACGGGGGCTACGGGAAATATTGGATCGATTGTAAAGATTTTGAACATAATTGATCACTGCCCTAAAAAAATAAGGTGTGACAAAATTCATCGCAATATCTTTTGTAGTTTCTGAGAAAACTTCAAAAGAATTAGGAAAAAAACGTAATTTTTTTCGAGGTAGTCTGAAATTTTTACTCATAACTTTTTACGTTGTGAACCGATTTTGCTGATTTTCAATACCAAACTGCTTAGGATAATAATAAATATTTTGGGTGAATTTGGTTGATTTCCTTTACTTAGTTTTAACGTGAGCGTGTTTTACACAGACAGACAGACAGACGGACAGACGGACATAGCTAAATCGACTCAGAATTTCATAACGACCCAGAATATATATACTTTGTTGGGTCTTAGATGAATATTTCTTGGTGTTACACACGGAACGACAAACTTATCACCACTGATGGTGGTGGAGGGTATAAAAATATTGGATGAGTGTGAAAAGGGCAAAAGCCTCAAAGAAATTTCCATAAAGTATGGAATACCAAAATCTTCCATTTGTACTTTATAGAAAATGAAAACTCATATTATGACCAATTTAGAATCTACCAAAAATGGGTCAAAAAATCGTCGATCTCTAAAGAATGGTGAGTATCCTCTGATGGAGAAGGAGCTTTATCATTGGTTTATTGAACAAAGGAAAAAGCACATTCCAGTTAATGGAACTGCTTTAAAAACCAAAGCCATTGAAATACAAAACAGACTTTATAGCGGCGGATTCCATGCAAGTGACGGTTGGCTGTCAAGATATAAAAAAAGATACGGCATAAGACTTCTTAAAGAATCTGGGGAGAAGTTATCATCCCGAGCCGATTTGGTGGAGCCTTTTAAAAAAGACCTCCAGAACATTATCATCGAGAACAATCTAACTCTTGATGCAATTTTCAATGCGAATGAAACTGGTATGTATTGGAAAATGCTACCAGATAAAACTTTTGTGCATGCTGGGGAAGTAACTGCTCCAGGTAGAAAGCTGTCGAAGGAGAGGGTGACACTTTTACTTTGTGCCAATGCTTCGGGATCAAAGAAAATTAAACCTCTTCTGTTTGGAAAGGCAAAGAAACCCCGCTCATTTCGGAACAAAATGTTGTCCATAAATTATCTTCATACAAATAAAGCGTGGATGAATGCTGGAATATTTAAAATCTGGTTTTATGAGATGTTTGTCCCAGAGGTTAGTATGATCTGCTTCACAGAACTTCTTTTTATTAGGAGATTTAATTTATTTTTTAGAGGTGGAATTGTTTTTAGAATCGAAATCCCTACCCATAAAGGCTTTATTAATTTTGGATAATGCCCCAAGTCACCCTCCTAAAGATCAATTAGTAAAATCCACTAAAGATGGAAAAATTTGGACGATATTTATGCCTCCAAATGTGACACCACTCATCCAACCGATGGACCAGAATGCCATACGTTTAGTTAAATTACAATACAGAAATAGTCTTCTGTCTAAAATTATTTCATTAGGAGCTGAAGACATTGTACTATTCCTAAAAAATATCAATCTTTACGAAGCAACATCAATGATAAGTCTTGCATGGAAAAATTTAAAAGCGGATACATTGGCAAACTGTTGGCATAAATTATTAAAGTCCAACAATGGCGATTTCGACGAGGAGGATGATATTCCTTTAGCACAATTGTTCCATATTGAGGAAATTGTCAATATAAGACGAAGTAATAGGCTCTTAAGTACAGTTTTTCCAGAGGTAAGCCGTATTTTATTTAAAATATTAAATTTGAAATTTAAGTTTATATTGTTTATTTTTAGATAACATTTACTACAGATGATATAAATTATTGGAATAGAGATGATGATCAAGATAATGATGAAGAGGATGACGATGAAAATGTTGATCCTGAAGAAATTGTCAATATTACACAAGAAACTAAAATAAGAAATGCAGATGCAATAAATAGTTTCGAAACTTGTATTTTATGGAGTCAGCAGAACAATATTGATTGTACAAAGTCATTAGTTTTGCGAGAACTTCAGGAAGAAGCAGTCCAAAAAAGTTTACAACTAGGACAAAAACAAACTTCAATAAACGACTTTTTCCAGTCTTCCTAACTTGTAATATGCATAAAATTTAATAATTTTGAAAAATATGCACATCATTTTTGTGATCTTATTAGTTTGTTAAGATTAAATGTAAAATATTACCTTCATGAAATGAATATACATGTTTTTTTTTTGTTTATATAATTAAAATAAAATGATTTAAAAAAATCTCGATATAACGAATTTTTCGATTTAACGAAAAGGCCTGACAGTATATCATTCGTTAAACCGGGATTTGCCTGTATTAAGAAAATTAAAAAAAAGCATAAAAACTAAATGACTTCTTTGGATATTTTCATTTAAATTCATAAAATCGACGTTTTATGCTAAAAAAAATTTCAATTTCCGAGGGCTATAAGTCAAGAACAAAAACAAAAATACACAAATTTTAACGATTAATCGCTCGAATAAATGAAAATTGCCAAATTTCAAATAACGAATAAAGCGAATAATTTATATCAATTAACCGATTAAGAAAACTTATTATTTCACAATAAAATTACTGTATATTTTATACAAAATTCAATATTTTTATAATAAATTTTGTTCCTTTCCTTTACTACTTCAGAAATATTGTGAGAATATGTTCTGATTTACCTACTTCTAGAATCGGTTCATACAGAAACTTTCAGATTCCTGAAAAGAAATCGTGGAAATAATGATATCGCCTTTACTTCTACATCCGGTTTTGAGGAATAGTGTTGTGTTTCTTAAGTATTTCAAATAAGTTCTTCAGCAATGTACCTCGTTTCTGTAATTTTCTCGAATCGAAAAAAAAAAACATAGAATATAATAGTCTTCCAGTTTTTAACAGTGTGACTCTGATTATTTTTAAACTGTACTCAAATTTTTTGTTTTCACCCTGTTTTACACAAGATGATCATGAATTTTTCGACAGATTTTCTCGATGCGAGAATTACAGAAACGGGGCACTGGAACTCGTTGAAAAATCTCTAAAACATAAAATTAATTAACATAATTTCTTTATATAGAAAGAGATTTCACATGAAAAGAAATTATTTCTAATATTTGAGAAAAAACTTAATTAAAAAATTTACTTATTTAATGGAAAGAAGTGGAAAATTATAATTTTTTTTGTTGTAGGAAGAAAAATATTATAAAAAAGAAATAATATTAATAAAACACATCCAGTTTCCTTTTATTCGATTAACCGAATAATGTTGATTTTTCCGATTATTAACCGGTTACTTAAAACCTCAAATAATGATTTGTCGAATAAACCGAATAAGGCAAAAACCGAATAATTGAATATCCTAATAGATATGTTGCAAACAAAATGTGGTAAATTTCTTTTTTGATCCTTAATGGACATATCACAAGGTACATTCAGAATGAAAAACAAGAAAAACTGCTTTTTATCTGTGCACAGTGGGGCAGAATCGGATTTTTTTGGAAATAAATCTGGCATTTCTAAACGGCTGATCCGATCGGGATAAAATTTGGCGTGAGCGTAGCCAAGGAGTATTCGAGTTTAAGTTTTGAAGATGAACCCTGCAGATGCCCCAGGGACGGCGCTGTGGCGGCTCAAAGTAGGGTACCTACGACATGTAAAATTTTTAAACTCGTGCCATTTGTGTGTTTTTCACCCAAATACAAAGATTTTTATATTTTCTGAAAGCGCTCGACGAGATCTTATCTCTTATAATATCCGAGTTATAGGCATTTAAAAATTTAGCGATACAAAATTTACCATACCTTGGTCCGCCTTTTTTTGAATACCGGGCGTAATATTTCCAATAATATACAAAAAATTTCAGATCAATATCATTTACAGATCCAAAAATATACGTTTTTTAATTTAAAAATTCAAAAATTTTTGCCGTTTTTTTGCCAAAAATGTGTCTTAACTCTTTTATTAATAAAATAAAATTTTCTTTATGAACATATAACAATTTTATAGTTTTCTAAAAGGTATCTTTACACAGAACGCTTTGGCGTAAAAAACTTGTCCTATTTTTTGAAAATGTTGCCACTGCGTCCTTCCGAATATGACCTATTTTTTATCAAAACTTCAACATACTACTTATCTCTTATAATATCCGAGTTATAGGCATTTAAAAATTTAGTGATACAAAATTTACCATACCTTGGTCCGCCTTTTTTTTGAATACCGGGCGTAATATTTCCAATAATATACAAAAAATTTCAGATCAATATCATTTACAGATCCAAAAATATACGTTTTTTAATTTAAAAATTCAAAAAATTTTAGATTCTTGCCGTTTTTTTGCCAAAAATGTGTCTTAACTCTTTTATTAATAAAATAAAATTTTCTTTAAGAACATATAACAATTTTATAGTTTTCTAAAAGGTATCTTTACGCAGAACGCTTTGGCGTAAAAAACTTGTCCTATTTTTTTAAAATGTTGCCACTGCGTCCTTCCGAATATGACCTATTTTTTATCAAAACTTCAACTTTGGGCGACATGTTCTAAAATCCCAAAGCTGGGATCAGAAAACTGAAAGCAGTTTTGGAAACCTCAATATGTTTTCTATTTACTCCAAAAGTATTTTCCCAGCCCTGAAAGAAATGTGGACCCTATGGGCAAAAAAGTAAAAAATCCCATTTTTGGGATTTTCATTCCTATTTTTGGGAATTGCGGGATGCCCTTTGACCTTTTCAATTTTTTTTGCATTTTCTTATTTGAAATGACAAATTTAACAAGCGTTGAAAATTTCATTGAGTTTTGTTCATAAATAAAGATTTTGTCATATATTACATATTTGTTAAATTTCTAACACTATGATTTATATCAAAATTTTAATAGGGTCGCAGATAGCTACAACAATTTAGTCCATATTTATCCCTTAATATCATTTTTTAGTTAGATATGGAAATTCTCGACCCTTTACAAAAAATTTCAAGCCAATATCTCAATTACATTCAAAAACATGTTCAGTTAAACATGTATCCTTTAATTTCATATTTTTCATATTTTAGTATTAAATATGACAGAACATATTTAAATCTTATATTTACCTATTTTCTATTTGTTTGCTTATCCTTATAATTGAAAGGTCCTGTTATGCTTAAATTTTCAGAAATTTATAACTATTTTTTACCTAAATTTTTTTGACAGATCATTTCGTTCTGTTTCGTTTAAGGAAAACTAAGGAAAATTCATAACTGTGATGTTGTCTTAATGTGTAAGTGGGGATGTGACGGTTTATCAGCACTTCCAGAATACAAACAAGCTTGTGGAAGTCGGACATTAGCAGACTACAAAAGTGTATTTATGTCATCATTAGTGCCATTACGTATTCGTTCATATTCCCTTAATCCATCATCGTCAAGCATCGGAAATTCATTTGAAGATATATGGATCAATACAACTCCGGGTTCAAAAAATTTTTGTAGACCCATTGGATTTGAATATATAAAGGAGTCAAAGAAAACAACAAAAGATTTAGTGGAATATTTAATAATGAAGAATTGAAAGAACTTAGAGCTGCGGAAAAAAGCAGAATCCAAGAAGAATTTAAAGTTCAGATGGGATTAAACATCGACAAACCACTTCCAAGTTGCGGTAGTACAAATGACGGTAATACGGCGAGAAGGTTTTTGAAATTACTTCAAAAATAACTGGAATCGACAAGAGTTAACACTATTTTAATGGCACTGAATAGTAAACATAAAATTAATGGAAATCGATTTGGGGAATATACATCTGAAATTTCTAAATTACTTGTATCTTTGTATCCATGGAGGGACTAACACCAACAGTACACAAAGTATTGTGTCATGGTCAAATAATAATTGAATCGAATATTCTTCCACTTGGAGAGTTAACAGAAGAAGCCCAGAAAGCGAGGAATCGAGATTTTAAGCATGTTCAACTATTCAGCTGAAGAAAATGCTCCAGGTAATCACAGAATGAAGATATTTTTAATAGTTTACTTCTATCTTCTGATCCTGTTCTTTCAACTATACGAAAAAGATGGATTTGTTATGAAACTCTATCATCTCAAAACAAGGAAGATTTAAAGGACTTATATTACCTTCTGGATATGTATACCGATATGACAGATTATTTTATAGAAAATAAGTAGTGTTAGGAATTAACTATATAAGTAGGTTGTAAGAATTAATTGTATTATGTTTAAGATAAACAGTTCAAATAAAAAAAGCTATTATACTAACTGATGATATTGTATTAAATTGTGTTTTATATTTCGGTGGGCGGGAATGGTGGTTTGTGTGGAGTGATTTAGGTGTTGTTGTGCGTGGCTCATAATAAAATTATAATTTTTTTATTGTATATTCAATGTTATAGTTTTTAATAAAATAATTAACTAAATAATTTTTAAAAATTGTCCAAATATTTTATTCAACACCAAATGTATGTTCTGTCATACTTAATACTAAAATATGAAAAAGATGAAATTAAAGGACACAGGTTTAAATGAACATATTTTTGAATGTAATTGAGATATTGGCTTGAAATTTTTTGTAAAGGGTCGAGAATTTCCATATCTAACTAAAAAATGATATTAAGGGATAAATATGGACTAAATTGTTGTAGCTATCTGCGACCCTATTAAAATTTTGATATAAATCATAGTTTTAGAAATTAAACAAATATGTAATATATGACAAAATCTTTATTTATGAACAAAACTCAATGAAATTTTCAACGCTTGTTAAATTTGTCATTTCAAATAAGAAAATGCAAAAAAAAAAATTGAAAAGGTCAAAGGGCATTCCGAAATTCCCAAAAATAGGAATGAAAATCCCAAAAATGGCATTTTTTACTTTTTTGCCCATAGGGTCCACATTTCTTTCAGGGCTGGGAAAATACTTTTGGAGTAAATAGAAAACATATTGACGTTTCCAAAACGGCTTTCAGTTTTCTGATCCCAACTTGTCGCCCAAAGTTGAAGTTTTGGTAAAAAATAGGTCATAGTCGGAAGGACGCAGTGGCAACATTTTCAAAAAATAGGACAAGTTTTTTACGCCAAAGCGTTCTGCGTAAAGATACCTTTTAGAAAATTATAAAATTGTTATATGTTCTTAAAGAAAATTTTATTTTATTAATAAAAGAGTTAAGACACATTTTTGGCAAAAAACGGCAAGAATCTAAAATTTTTTGAATTTTTAAATTAAAAAACGTATATTTTTGGATCTGTAAATGATATTGATCTGATATTGTATATTATTGGAAATTTTGTTGTCTAACTAACAAGAAAAAATTGAGTCCATTTGGTCCAAAATTACGCCCGGTATTCAAAAAAAGGCGGACCAAGGTATGGTAAATTTTGTATCACTAAATTTTTAAATGCCTATAACTCGGATATTATAAGAGATAAGTAGTATGTCCAAGCATGTTTTTTCAAGATCTCGTCGAGCGCATTCAGAAAATATAAAAATCTTTGGGTGAAAAACAAAAAAATGGCACGAGTTTAAAAATTTTACATGTCGTAGGTACCCTATTTTGAGCCGCCACAGCGCCGTCCCTGGGGCATCTGCAGGGTTCATCTTCGAAACTTAAACTCGAATACTCCTTGGCTACGCTCACGCCAAATTTTATCCCGATCGGATCGTTTAGAAATGCCAGATTTATTTCCAAAAAAATCCGATTCTGCCCCACTGTGCTGTGTAGCGAAGCATTGTGGGTAGGGTCAATTATGAACCAATCTTCATATGAATCTGCTACCAGATTTTGGAACGTATTAAACCTATTTCTGTCGAATTCCACCGCTATACTCGTATTTTTAAGCCAGTAATGAACTTTAAAGTCATTTTATGAAGGGGACCTTATATGGCGGGTAGGGTAAATTATGGACCGACTCTCATTAAATCCGGTAGAAAGATTTTGGCTTGTAAGAGACTTTTTTTATCATATTTTATCGCTATACTCGTATTTTTAAGCCAGCAATAAGCGTAAAAGTAACTTTCTGAATGGGACCTTATATGGGGGTAGGGTCAATTATGGACCGATCCTCAAAAAATTCGGTAGAAAGATTTTGGCTTGTAAGAAACTTATTTGTGTCGAATTTTATCGCTATTCTTGTATTTTTAAGCCATTAATGAGCGTTAAAGTAATTTTCTGAAGGTGACCTTATATGGGGGGAGGGTCAATGATGAACCGATCCTCATAAAATTCGTTAGACAGATTTTGTCTTGCAAGAAACTTATTTATTCGTATTTTAAAGCCAGTAATATGCATAAATTATGGACCTATTCTCATAAAATTCGGTAGAGAGATTTTTAATCTTAAGAAACTTTCTTATGTCGGATTTCATCGCTGTAGAAGTGTAGGAGTAGGGTCAGTTATGGACCAATCCTCATAAAATTCGGTAGAGAGATTTTTGCTCATAAGGAACATATTTATGTCGAATTTTAGTGCCATACACATATTTTTAAGCCAGTAATGGATGTTAAAGTAATTTTCTGAAGGTGACCTTATATGGGGGTTAGGATCAATTATGGACCGATCCTCATACAATTTGGTAGAGATATTTTGGGTCATTTAAAACTTATTTATGTCGAATTTTATCGCTATACTCTGATTTTTAAAAGAGTCATGACTGTTAAATCTGTTTTTTGGGGCCATTTGTATTTTAACTCGCTAACTCTTTCCGTTCGGACTCTATCGTGCTTTCAACAGACAGACAAACAGACGGACGAACATGTTTAAATCGTCTTACAATTTAATAAGGACACTGAATATACCCAGCAAAATCTTTACATACCGGGTAAGCCAAAATGTAATATTGGAAACAAGTAGAAACTACTTACTTTTGGGGGGAATAACTACTTATTTTTGTTCGACGTTGACCAAGAAATAAGTAGTTACCTAAAACAACTAAATATGTGGTTACCAATTTACTTACAGAAACTCTACGAATATTGGGTTATTTTGTTTGTTACAAATTGTAAACCAACTATTATAAATCTACATACTAAAAACTATTATAAATCTACATACTAAAAATGAAGAAATAATAATACTCATATTCATATTCTGATCGTAATTACAAAAATAAAAATAAATTTTCCCCAGCCGTGATTTGAACCAAGGCGTTCAGTTATTATCCGTGTTTCTTACTCCAGCTGTTTACTCAATGCTCCATTAACTACTTGTTTTATTGTAACATTGTGAACAGTTTTACAAAAAATATAAATCAATGTCATTTCGCAAAAAATAATTGGAATCAACCAGGGCTCGAACTACCGACCTCTTGTTTGTTAAATAGACGCGCTAGACAATTGGGCTATAACATTTCCAAATTACTTTGCTCTATATCCTTATGAAATTCTGAGTCGATTTAGCTATGTCCGTCTGTCCGTCCGTCCGTCTGTCTGTCTGTGTAAAACACGCTCACGTTAAAACGAAGCAATATAGTTTAACCAAATTCACCCAAAATATTCATTATTATCCGGTACAGTTTAGTATTGAAAATGAGCAAAATCGCTTCACATCGGGAAAAGTTATGAATCAAAATTTAAAACAACTCCGAAAAAAGAAGCATTTTTTACACATCCTGACTCGGGGGAGTTTTCCAGCTTTTTCATACCGAGCGCGTCCCCGGGTGGCGGATAGGGGTGGTGATGGACCATCTGTCCTCTCCCAGCTTTAATTTTACTTACACTGAGGGAAGACAGATTGTCCACCACCTGGGAATATTATATTCCCCGCGGACCAAAAAACTGGAAAAAACAAATATGGAAAATAAAAATAAAAAGATAAAAGTTACGGTGCAGGGCCTAAATAACCCAGTACCGGCGGCAAGTGTTGATCTACTCGCGAGTCACGTGTCGTCGTCATCCTGCAATCGTGAGCAAAATACTACTACGGAGGTGGATACCTTGGCCTCCGCGGCGGACAATGCGTCAAGTGTACATGCTGTACTGGCAAAAATATAGGGGTGAAAGAGAAGGATGTACTCGGAGAGAGCTCTAAGCTACCTCAGCCTTTAAATATAGGTGAGGGTTCCGACTCTGAATCCTCAGATGATAATAATAATACCATTATAGCAAATCCCAAAAATAATGAAGTAGAGCAAATCGTGAAAGAGGTGAGTGATAGCATAGCTAAACTATCAATTACTAAGAAAAGGCTTTCTGGAGCACAGAGGAGGAAGTTGAAAAAGATGCTTCAGGAAATCATAGTTAGTCAATCCCACGACACTCCAAAGGAAAACTCAGACTCTCTCACAAGATCTGAGGCAAAAAGGATCAGGTCTCCCGAGGAGTTGACAACTGAGAATAAACCTAAGAAGAAAAAGAGGTCCCCGTCTTCTAATACACAGTCGAAGCCAAGCCATACTTCACTCAAAGGAATCTCAAGTGAGAATCCTGCGAGTAAGGGTGAAAACGCCAAGCCAGATATTCCGTGGACGAACACGTCGGCGAAATCAACCTCGAAGGTAAGGGAATCTCAAAGGAGCCCCGAAAAGCGAGGAAAGAGAGGCTAGACAGTGGAAAAGGAAAAGAGCCGCCATCTTACGCCAAAATTGCCAGAAGTAGGCACCGGGACGATCTCTGCTATGCAGTTTACGATGCCGGTAATCCGACAGGCAAAACTCCAATAGACCAACAGAGTAAAATAGAGGACCATGCAATCGCTTCAAAGGGCAAACAACCAATAGAGAGCGAGAGCTGCGAGTTCAGCATGGGCGTGATGTGGATGAGGTTGGCTTCTCACCAATGTGTTAGCACCCTAAAGAACTTGGTGGAAAGTATCCCTCCTCCCTGGGACGGCGCTAGGCTGGGACTAAAGTCCACTGTCTACATAAAAGGATGGGGCAGTAAACTGGATAATGAACGTATACTAGAAATTCTTGGAGGTCAAAATGCTGAGCTGGCCGTGGAAAAATGGGATGTCTTTTACAGGAAAGAAGAACCTGAGGGAACTTTATTTGTAATAGGTATCGACCATAAATCCATGGCTAGTCTTGCCAAGAAGAGCTGTTACAACAAGCCCCGAAAAGGACACTAAAAAACCTAAGACCACAGCATCAGTATCCACTACTGATAACGTTGAGGAGTCAAATCTTAAAATCGAGGAATTTACCATTAACTCGCCAGAAGGAAGTGTAGTTGCCCTTTCCAAAATTAGGTAGGCGCCGATTGAAAGGGCTGTCAAAACCGGCCCCGACAAGGACACTAAAACACCTAAGACAGTACCCAAAGCATCATTAGCAAGTACTGGCAATGTTGAGGAGTCAAATCCTAAAAGCGGGGAGGAAATCACTCACCCGCCAGAAGACAGAACAGCAGTGCTCTCCATAATTGGGAATGTGTCTATTAAAAATACTGCTATTCCTATGCCTGATAAGGACACCGCAGAGCCATTAACAGTACCCACTGAATTAATAGCCACTTCAGGCTATCCGGAGGAGTCAAATCCAAATAGCGAGGAGGTGACCACCAACTCGCTGGAAGACAGTTAAATGGATGACCATGATTGAGGTTATCCAAATAAACCTCCATCGGAGCAAGACAGCTACCAATGCTCTGATGGCTAAAATTAACACAGGTAAAATATATGTAGCTTTAATCCAGGAACCTTGGACGATTCGCAACAAGGTTTCTGGATTAAAGCAAGTAAATTTCCAACTTTTCTACGCTGATACAGGATCTCGCCCGAGGACATGTATCTTATGTCACAAGAACTTATGTTTTCTCCTCTCAACAGGATTATCAACATCGGATGCAACGGTGCTAAAGCAAGGTCGTGGCAACATATTCCTTGCATCTGTTTACCTGCCTTTCGATTCTCCGACACTACCACCAACGCCAAAGAAAAAATAAGAAAACTGTAATAGGTTGTGATGCCAACTACCACCATGTAGCTTGGGGTAGTACAAACACCAATCGCAGGGGACAAGCCCTCATGGATTTCCTTAATACTAAATACTTGATAACATTGAACTTAGGTAATAAAGCTACCTTCGTCAAAAGAATCAGAGAAGAAGTATTAGATATAACTATATGTTCAGAAGAGCTTATAAACGAAATTCAGGATTGGAGGGTTTCGGACGAGCACTCCTTTTCTGATCATCGGTACATAAGATTCAAAATACTAAGGCCACCTCCAAAGCCGATAAAGTTTCGGAATAAGTCTAAAACTAATTGGACAATGTTCGGGACCTTACTAAAGAACCGTTAAGTCAGGACACTTTTCAAGGTCGAAATAAAGATGATATAGATGCCAAAGTGGAAACGTTCACAAGTGCCCTGGTTGAATCGTTTGAGGACAGCTGCCCTCTGCGAGAGCGGAGATCTGCCCCGGAAAAACCCTGGGTAACTGGGGAGATCCGGAACCTTGGAAGACTCTTCGTAAACTTTTTAACCGGGCACGGCGTAAAAAGACCGCAATATACTGGGATGAGTATCGTAATAAACTTGGTGAATATAAGAAAATCGTTCGAAAAGCCAAACGAGACTCCTGGAAACTTTTCTGTGAACAGGTAGATAGCATAAATGACGTATCGAAGATAAAAAATTCCTATCCAAAACTCATGTCCAACCGGAATCTATGATCGATGACACGGGCAGGAGGCTTGAGGATATGGAGGAGACAATGAAACTCCTAATGGATTTTCATTTCCCACCCGGTATATCGAATAACATAGATGAACCGATATTGGAGGAAGGGGAGGGTAACACGGAAATAGTTATTACAACTGACATGGTTAAAGGGGCAATCAAGAGCTTTGCTCCCTATAAAGCTGCAGGGCCGGATGGAATTTTCCCGGCACTTTTGCAGATGGAGGCGGGACTGGTTTCCGTACATCTGTACAGATATTCACTGCATGCTTAAAATTGGCATATACCCCAGTTAAATGGCAAGATGCAAGGGTAATATTTATACCCAAACCAGGGAAACCTAGCTATGCGACACCTAAGTCTTATCGACCGATAAGTCTTACGTCCTTCCTACTTAAAACCTTGGAACGGATAGTCGATAGTATGGTTAAAAGCAGTATACCAGACAAAGAACTAAAATTTAAGCAGCATGCTTATGTAAAGGGACTATCGGTGGAAACCGCTTTAAACGAAGTTGTCCACTACATAGGTGAATCTTTCGATAGCAAACTGTATACACTGGCGGTATGCATTGACATCGAAGGCGCTTTCAATAACGTGCACACTGATACCCTTATCCAATCCCTAGACCAGTTTTATGTTGACCGGGTGCTCCGTAACTGGATCAACTACATGCTAAGGAACAGATGGATAAGCTGCGAGATGTACGATATAACTATCAGGAAAAAGGTATTTCGCGCTATACCACAGGGTGGCATTTTGTCACCTTTACCCTGGGTTACCACTATTAATAGCCTCCTAAGGACCCTAACCGAGAAAGGACTTAGACCTGTCTGCTATGCAGACGATGTCGTAATACTTTTAAAGGGAAAGGATCCAAATTACTTGTGTAGAAGAGCTGAGGAGGCTCTGAATACGGCCTTGAGCTGGGCTCAACCGAGAGGCCTCAATATTAACCCAGCGAAGACGGAAATCTGTCTTTTCACAAGAAAGACAAAAATTTCTACACATACTGACCTTGCTTCCTGGGCAAGAAGATACCTGTGACAGACAAAGTTAAGTACTTAGGTGTAATATGTAGGAGAACCATAGGCATGAAATGGGGTCTTAGTCCTACTATGACTTGACTTTATAAAAGTGTAATTAGACCAATTCTAGCTTATGCTTCAATAATCTGGTAGACTGCTTTGGACAAAAAGTGTAATATCTTGGTCAAGCGGAACATTAGATCAAATACCAGTAGGAATCCGGATGGCTCTAAATTAGGGGACAAAGTGGGCCTGGGGTTCTATATTGAAGACCCAGAAACAGAAATATACCACCGTTTACCTCATCATAACACAAGCTTCCAGGCAGAAGTACGAGCAATAACGGAATGTGTAAATTGGATTAGAATAAATATGGCGCCCACAGGGCTTAATATATTTACCGACAGCCAGAAGGCAATTAGGGCGATATCAGGTGATAGAATTAAATCTAAGACCGTATTGGATTGTAAGAAAGCTTTAACTGAATACTCTCCCAGAGGTAAGGTTCACATCATATGGGTACCAGGCCACTCGGGAGTAGTCGGCAACGAAAGGGCGAATGTAATAGCTTTAAAATGAAGGGAGCTCGAAGTAGTCAACCTGACAAACGCAAAACCATTCGACGCAACAAAAGCTGAATTAAAAATATGGATAAGAGAATCCCATAAGGCCTCTTGGAATAATGAAACGATGGGTAGAACCACAAAGATTCTATGGGGTGACCCTGATGACGAGAAATCTCCTCAAAATGAGCATGTCTGAGGTTAGTATGATGGTACGTATTCTGAGTGGACAAACAGGATTACTTGCACATCTATACAAAATTGGACGTGCGGATTCAGATGAATGTAGAGCATGTGGAGATGACAGTGAAACTCTGGAGCACTTTCTTTGCCATTGTCAGGCATTCGAAGTTAGATCCAAGTATCTTTGGAAGTGATGTTATTCCGGAAATAACATTCTTAACCAACACCGATTGGAAGATTCTTAGGAATTACGTCCAGGAAACTGAGTTTCTGAACATGAATTGGAGCGCACAACAGGCCCGATAGTGGCCTAGGTGTATTTCTTCGGATTTGATGTAGTATACATCCTCCTATAAACCTAACCTAACCTACACATTCTGATGTAATTTTCTCGAAAACTATGCAAGATAATACCATGAAAGTCATTATACGTTCGATTCTACACAAGATCTTGATTCCTACTGAAAATTGAAAGAATCGGTCCATAATTTCATATACCTCCCATACAAAAGTACATATTCCCGGAAAATGAGTTTTTTGTTAATATCTTCACAAAATTTTACAAGTTAAAATCGTATGTCAATAGAATTCATTGCGAGAAAAAATTTTCTGGATCGGTCCATAATTGGACATAGCTCCCATACAAGGTCCCCTTCCGAAAATCACTTAAACGCACATAACTCATTAATAAATTAAGATATCCATATAAAATTTGTTGCAAGTATTGCTCACATATACAGAAATATTACTATCGAAGTTTTTTTTCGGATCGGTCCAAAATTTTTTATAGCTCCCATACAAGGTCCCCTCCCGAAAATCACTAAAACGCGCATAACTAATTGCTAAATTAAAATATCCATATAAAGTTTGAAACAAGTATTACTCATATACACAGAAATATTACTGTGAAATTGTTTTCCTATCGGTCCATAATTGATCATAGCTCCCATGCAAGGTCCCTTTCAGAAAAACACTTAAAGGCACATAACTCATTACCAAATAGTGATACCCATAAAAATTTGGCATACATACTATTTTTGTACACATAACTCATTAAAAAATATTTATATCCATACATTTAGCACAAATATTGCTCTTATATACCTAAATTACACTATAAAATTGTTTTACGATCGGTCCATATTTGGTCACTTAAATGCACAATATTTATTACCAGATAATGATATAGACACAGAATTTTGAAATTTTGTTTTTATATACATAATTGGTCATAGCTCCCATACAAGGTCCTTTTACGAAAATCTCTTAAACGCACATTACTCATTACCAAATTAAGCTATTGATACAAAATTTGGCACAAATATTAGTTTTGTATACAAAAATTCTATTTCAAGATTTGTTCGCGATCGGTCCATAACATGGGTGCGGTCGGTCCCATGCAAGTGTCCCTTCAGAAAATCACTTGAACACACATTACTTATTACAAAATTACGATATAGATTCAAAATTTGACTGAAATACAGTTTTTATGTACAGAAATTTTGGTCATATCTCCCATACTTTAACCGTATGTAACTAGTTGCATTATCAATTTGTGTAGAACAAAATTTTATATATTTTGAAAATCCTGAAATCTTTTTATTAAATATCGTTAAAGCATATCTTAAGGCGCTCTAATAATAATATAAAAGAAAATGGGGTTTGTAATGTTCAATAAATCTTGGAATTGTAACAGCTTTAAGATGTTTAAATCTTGGGGTTTTTCTATTTAAGACATGAGAAAACTTATTTCTACAAATATTTAATCAATTAAAAAAATATTAATATAAAAGTAGCTGATGGAGAGTATTTAAGATTTGGCTCAGCCGAATATAGCACTCTAACTTGTTTTATTTATTAGTACCAAAAAAAACTAGCCCAATCAGATAACGGGAACCCGTGCCGGAAATCGATTGGAAAGTGTAAAATTCGGTAAATGCCATTAAAATTATATTTTCTAAAAATGTCTACTAAATCTTATCTTCTAAAGACATAATAATTATATAATTATACCTCTTTGGATAATTTTCTCTAGAAGATAAGGTTTGGCCTAAATGTTAAGAAAGAAGAAATCAAAAAAGTCTTATTTTTAACAAAATTGTATACGTTACAATCAATTTCCGGCACGGGTTCCTGTTATTCGATTGGACTAAAATTTTACACCAGTTAGTTTTAGACACTAATGAACAATATTAAAACCATTCAAGCAAAATCCATTTTGGACACCTCAATAACGAAAATAAATATTTAACAAATTCATTAAATAATGCTAAAAGTTGGTTGTTTGATCGTACGTACATTATAAAAACAAACCAATCATATTTAGGGAACTGTAAAAGCGGAATATAAGTATTTAAAACCTAAATATATTAAAACTTTACCATTAACGTACATATTATAAAATGGCGGTTGAACAATATAGATATCTGGAATCAGCAATTTATATCTGAGAAACTATAAATGTTAGACTCAAATGTATTTAAAGTATGTAGTTTAATTACTTAAATAAGTGGTTGTAACATGCAAGTACGTATTTGACCCTTGAAGGTAACTATATATATATATAAGTACATATTTAGATCATTACAAGCAACTAATTATTATTGTATTTGAAATAATGAGATTAATATGTACCACGCATTACTTTGTAACCTAGGAAATAACTACTACCCATTACCAAAATTCAAGAAAATGTTGCTGGGTATATACTTTTGTGGATCTATGATCAATATTTCGATGTGTTACAAATGGAATGACAAAATCAATATTCCCCCCATCTTTTTTGATGGTGGGTATAAAAATCAGTAGTATTTTTGAAAATCAAATTACAAATTATGTTTAGACTAGAAAATTGTATTATGATACCCAGTGTGCTTCGCTACCCTCATTATAAAGGAATAAAATATTGTTATTGTAAATATATGTATATGCATCTGCAATTTCAAAACGTCCTCTTTTTAAGAATTCTATAAATTTTATTTCATGATTATAGTCTCAATATTACAGACAATTAAAGAAAAGAGTTGAAAAAAGAAAAAGTACCGGACAGTGCTTTTTCCTGGATTTTCATTAAATCGAGACGATGCTTGTTTAATTTCCACGATACAACTATTGTCATGCAAAATTTCATGAAGCATAAAATCCAGATCAAAAAAATGATTTCAAAAATACACAGTCCGTTGCCAAATTTCTTGAAAATTGTTTTATGTTTTTTTTTAATATTTAACCTAGAAATTTGGTGTTATAGCTGTTATTCTAAAAGTAAACATAAAAATGTGCATATAGAGTCATTTTTAACTTCTGAGGTTAGACCTATTAATATGCAGAATTTTATGTAAATCGGTTTAGTAATTATGTAGTGAAAGAGTAAAAAAAGTGTCTCATGTATAGTTTGAGGAAGATAATGTTTAATACGTCAAATTCGAATAAATACACCTATACCACTATTTTCGGGCCTGTGGTGATCTTAATGAAATGCAATGACCTTTCTCCGTTCTTTTTTGTTACATTTATATGAGAACTAGCTATACCCAGTGTGCTACGCTACCCTCATCGTAATGGAATAAAATAAATATAATTATTGTAAATGTATATAAGTCTCCTTTTAGAGAACTCTTTAAGTTTGATTTTATGATTCTAGTCTCAACATTACAGAAAATAAAAAAAAGGAAAAAGTACCAAACAGTGCCTTTTTATAGATTTTCATAAAATCAGGATGACGCATGTTTAATTTTCAACCAGAAAGCAAAAAAATCGCATACAGATTTTTATACAATCAGGAAGCTGTGTGTCCAATTTTTTGTTTTTAGGTTCAATGTTACAGAAAATTCGAAACGAATTAGAAAAAGAACAAAAAAAAGGATACTGGTACCTTTTTAAATTTTCATTCAATTATGTTTACATATTTTTATATATTCAATATTTTAGAAAGCTCAAAAAGTGCCAGTTGAAGTACGAAAAAGTACCAAAAGACATATTTTATTTAATTTCATGTTCCTAAGTTCAATATTATAGAAAATTCAAAAAGTACCAGTTAAAGAACGAAAAAAAAAATATTCCAGTATAAATTTTCATTCACTTAAGTCTCTGATTGCTTAGTTTTATATTTCTAGGTTCATTATAATAGAAAACTCAAAAAGTACCAGTTGAAGAACGAAAAATTACCAAAGGGCCGCCTTTTATATTTGTCATTAACTCCGGGATCCACATGCTTAATTTCATGTTTCTAGGATCAATATTATAAAAAACACTAAAAGTGTACCAGTCGAAGTACGATAAAGTACCAAAAAGTCCCCTTTTGTAGATTCTTATTTATTCCAGGCTCTAAATGCTTAATTTCATGTTTCTAGGTTCAATTTTTTTAGAAAACTCAAAAAGTACCAGTCGAAGAAAGAAAAAGTACCAAAAAGTCTCTTTTTATAGATTCTCATTTACTCCGTGTTCTACATGCTTAATTTCATGTTTCTGTGTTCAATATTATAGAAAATTCAGAAGATACCCTTTGAAGAACGAAAAAGTGCCAAAAAGTCCCCTTTTTTAGGTTCTCACTTAATCCTGGCTCTACATGCTTAATTTCACGTTTCTAGGTTCAATATTATACAAATATTCAAATTATAGATTCTCATTTACTCCGTGTTCTACATGCTTAATTTTATGTTTCTATGTTCAATATTATAGAAAATTCAGAAAGTACCCTTTGAAGAACGAAAAAGTGCTAAAAAGTCCTCTGTTTGGCTCTCACTTAATCCCGGCTCTACATGCTTAATTTCACTTTTCTAGGTTCAATATTATACAAAAATTCAAATTATAGATTGAATTTTTGTATAGTAACTACATGTAGGAGTAACTACATGTTTAATTTCATGTTTCTAGGTTCAATATTATAGAAAACTCAAAAAGTACCAATCGAAGGACGAAGAAGTACCAAAAAGTGCCCTTTTATAGATTCTCATTTACCCGGGCTCTACAAGCTTAATTTCATGTTTCTAGGTTTAATTTTAAAGAAAACTCAAAAAAGTACCTTTGTAGAACGAAAAAGTACTGAAAAGTTCCTTTATTATTAATTTCATGTTTCGATTTAAATATCATAGAAAATTCAAAAAAGTACCAGTTGGAGAATGAAAAAGTACCAAAAAATATCACTTGGTACCGGTGTTCCAAATAACACCCCATTAGCATATTTAGTGTTTCTAGATCTAATAAATTGGATTATTGTGTTTTAATAAAATCAAATTTCCCCTTTTTACCCCTTTTGGTACTTTTTTCCTCCCCATTAACGAAATACAAATTCTGTTCCAAAAAGTTGCAACATCGTATTGGGAGCCCGTTATTATGTATTGATATGTATAAGTTAATAAACCAAAAACAATGTTTTATGAAAAAAGTACCAAAAATAGATACAATTTTAACCCCTTAAACGTCCGAATATCCAAAAAGCGCTAAATTCATATTTTTATTTTTTCGTCAAGTTATGAAGGAGTCAAAAATATTTTTCGAATGTTCTCTGGTTTAAAAGATACATGGGGTGCAAAAAAGTACCAAAATACAATTTTTACCCATTTATTTCCTAAAGGGGCTGAATTTTAAAAAAAGTACCAGACACCTGTCCGCTTATTTTTTAAAATAATAAGAGGACAGGTGTCTGGTACTTTTTTAAATTTTTTAGTTTAGGAGATATGAGATTACCGAATTTACCCTTTTTTACCCCCTAAACATTCGAAATTCCAAAAATCCCGTCTTAGTGGATCTATTTGGTGGGAGACCAACCTCCTGTCCAAATTTCAGCTCTTTAGCTTTAACCGTTTAGGATGTGCGATGATGAATCAGTCAGTCAGTAACGTTAGAATTTTATATATGTAGATTATTATTTACACTATGGAGCAATAGTGAACCAGTTTTCATAACAAACTACTATTTTATAATAAAGCTCCGAAACAAATGAGTCTAATAGAATTAATTATATTTCCATGAATTCATTGGGGAGTTATTGGTGAAAATAAAATACCAAAACAATTTAATAATGATTTACTTTATTTTAAAGATGGCTAAAAAGTTAATAATGGAAAAAGTTCACTTTTGCACTCTTTGAAAATTTGTTGTTATAAACATGTTTTTTTTTTGTTTATTAAGAAACAACTGAGATGTTTATAAAGGTAATTAAATTCCAATAACATTTATTAAAAAATTTTGATCCAATCATTTGAGAAAAAAATTTGCAAAATTAAATTGTGAAAAAAAAAAAAATAATAAATAAACCTCTGGATGGAATATCCACTAGAAAAATTGCAACAGAGCTGAACATATCATATCTTCATGTATGAAGATAAAATGAAAGGAAAACAATAATGTTTCCTCTAAAAATGGGCGTCTCATGTAAGTTAACTGATAGAGATGCACGTCAAATTGGAAGGCTACTGACGTCGGGACAAGCCAAACGCCCTAGAGTAGCTGCGAAGATCTTTAATGAAAATTGGCATTATTCCAGCTAAAAAACTAAAAAAGCTCAAACACCTAAACCAAAAAAGCGCGCCTAGACTTTGCGGTAAATGGTACAATTCAAAGTACGGTGTGACCTAATTTAAATTGAACAGTTATTTATATCTACTGCACATGAATAAAAAAACAAATAATTTGAAAGTGTTCCCTACCAGTGATTGAAAATGCTGATTTCAGTATAATTTCAGAAAACAGTTTCTTAATTTCCTAATTTAAGGTCATTTTTAATTTCTAAATTTTTAAGCGACTTTTTGGTACAGAAACTGACTTTAAGGATTAAAAAAAGGCAGAAAAATGTAATAACTATTTTATCGTTATAAGCTAAACTTTGGTATCTATTTCAAAAAAAGTCAGTGTTAACGTTAAACCTGAATTATTGAATTATATTTAAATCAAAATTGTTAACCTGAATTAAATTGTATTTGAAATATAGATGGCGTTGTTTATATATTTGTAGTTATTAAAAATGTAGTTTAAGTTACGATATTTACCCTTTACTCAAATTTGTTTGTTAAATAAAATTCATTCCCTTTTAGACATTTACAAAAAGAACATTTGGTAAGAAGTTTTATTCTTAATCCAGATGTATGTATTATACATCTAAAATAAAATTCGTCTTAATCTATTCGATTCAATATCCTGGCAAATTTTATATCGAGGTGATAATTCTGGAATTATTTCAATACACTTCTGAAAAGTAAATTCTTCAAATTAATAGTGGTCCAAACGAACCGGATTTCTACATTAGGTACTCGATTACATAATAAGAAGTGCATCACAAGTTATATTCCAACACTTTGGATCATCTCGTTACTTTGTTCGTCATCAATTCAGGTTTGCTATACATAAATTCTTTCTATTCAAAATAGTCTCATTAAATTATTCAAAAAGAAAAGAGTGCGGGACAAACGACATGTAATGCGTACGAATTAAAATAAAAAATAATAAAATGAGTGCGTGAAAAAAATGATATGTATTTTTAAATTAAAATAAATGTGTAAAATCATAAATTTTGTAATAAGAATTATTATAAATCTAACCAAAAAATTACGTAATTTCGGTAAAAATTACATCATTTCATATTTCCTTATACATATGTATATATCGAGACCTTTTTGCAAAATGGACGTAAGCGACTTGATTTTCGATTTTCGTTTTTTTATAGAAATCGATAATTTAGGTCCATTAGCATCATCTCTAAAAATTTCGTAGCTATAGACCCAATGGTTTCAACTTTACAAGAAAAAGAAAAAAGACGTAAGTACACATTAATTTTCTGTTTATGAATTTTTTAACAGCAAAGTGTCGGTTACGTCTAAATTTTCTTTTAAAATATATTAAATTTATAGAAAAATTTTGAACAAATTAAAGTTTTAAATTTGTTTCTGAATGAAATGCCACATATCTGAGTATAATTGTAATAAATTCATGTAATTATCACTATGCCATTGCAATTTATGTGCTAAAATTTATAATTTTCTATAACTTTTTATGAATTTAGTTCATTCTAATTACTAATTACATTGCATTTATATTATTACCATTTAACCAACTCTTATATTTGGTTGTAAATTTGTGGATTTCGGAAGGCGGACCTGTATATGGACTCTTAATGTATCAATAGTCCCAGAATTTACTTATTTATTCGATATAAGGCGAATTGTACTACCATGTATGGATATTAATGTAGACATCAGGGTGATTTTCAGAATACGGCCTTTAATGAGGGATTAGGTCAATTGTGGACCGAGGTCTATAGAATTTAAACGCGTGATTAGTTTTGAAAACAATTTTTTTGTAGAATTTCATCATACTTTCTTAATTTTTGAAAGATCTATTAACTGTAAACTTATTTTCTGTATGAGGGGCATAGAAAACCAATCTTATAAGAAAATATTTATTACACTCTTAAATTTCAGATTTATACAAATTATATAAAGATATACACCAAAAAATATTTTTTTAGACAGATAATTTAGACGTAACCGCCTCAACATTGTTTATATCATAAAAATTTGTCTCGGCAAAAAAGACGTAAGCGACAAAAAAATCGGATATAGCGTCAATATAAAATCGAAACAAACTGCATCCCATATTTTAGATGTAATAATATTTATTAACGGAGTTTTGGAGTAATGCTATGTTCTACTTCGAAGATAATTAAAAAAAATGCTCTCCTGTAAAATTTAGTTTTTGTCGGTTACGTCTTTTGTGCGAAAAGGGCTCGATATATATATATACATATATGTGTACCGGTATGTACATTTCTTTTTCTTTCATTTACATAAGTAATATATATTGATATTATACATAACTATACATAAGGATAGAGAAAAAAAAAGAGCGTCTTACAGTTAGAATATACTCAGAGAATAATTACTCGTTATAATTATCACACTTTTCCTTTTCGTTATCATTTATTTCCAATTACTCATCACTATTATTTCTACGTTATTCTTCCCTCTTTTTACTGGAAATCTTATTATACTTTTATCATTTCAAAGTGGATGACTTTTAATGATTGCAATAATGTGAAAAACTAATAAATTTTGATAATCAAAATAAAATGTAAATAACAATACTCGCACTTTAATAAGAAGAAGAAATTTTATTTTGGTTTACTTAAACGCGGATTTATAAATATCCAATATTGGTCCAAGCTATTTTTTTAAGAAAGAAGGAAATATTTATACATCGAAAATTTTAAAACTTCTCGAAAAACGTGTTCAATTATTTTTGAAGAATATTCTAACACTCTGACAAAATTTGAACGATGAATACGATGGAAAAATTTGTTAAAGCTAACGTCAAACTTGTTCATTTTGAACAAGAACTTGACGAAAACACCATATCTCAGTCATCGGTTTTTGCGTTAGAAGTTCACAGAGATGAAATTAAGGCCATATGGCCAATATAAAAAGTCTTTATGACTCTTGTATGGAAACTATAACACCAGGAAGCAAAGATAATCCTGATATTGAAGTTATAAATTCACGATATCATTCTTCATATGAAACGTATGTTAAAATCGTTTCTAAACTTAGCGCCTCTATACAGGAACGTTCGTTTAATCATACATCCACATCAAATTCGGTATGTAATAGATCAAATTTAAACTTACCTACTTGTGATACAGAAACATTCGTTGGGGATTATCAAACCTGGCCATAATTTAGAGATTTATTCAAGGCTATATATATTAATAATAGTAACCTTTCTAACATTGAGAAACTATGTTATTTAAGAAAGAAAACTGACGGAGAAGCATTCGATATAGTTGACAAAGCTCCATTATCTGATAATGGTTTTCTTATAGCTTGGAATAGTCTTCAGGAAAGATTTGAAAATAAACGAATGCTGATTCGTAGCCAATTACGTACTTTATTCAACCTCCCTGTAATTACGTCCAAATCAAGTGAAGAAATTAAGCATCTTCAACGCAATATAAATGCATGTGTTGCGTGCTTTAAGGTTTGTAACATAGATTTAACTAGTTGGGACAGCATATTTGATTATCTTTGCTTCACAAAACTTCCTCATACCACTTTAGCTCTTTGGGAACAATCAATTGTAGATAAAAAATAACGTTTCTAAATGGTCTGATTTAAATTCATTCTTATCGAGCAGAATTCAAACATTAGAAACAATTGCTGAATCTAAAGTAATTTCAAATTCTGATAAAGTCGTTGGTATGAATTCAAGGAAATCTAACTTGTCTAAGAACGTGAGTAATAACCATAATCAGATATCGACATATAATACTATAACATACAAATTATGTCCAAATGATGCTCATATTATTAGAAAATGACCAAAGTTTTTAAATATGGATGTTGATAACAGACTTTCTTGTATAAAAGGTTTAAACCTTTGCATTAACTGTTTTTCTCGTACTCATACAGTAAAAGATTGCAAAAGCTATATTAAATGTTTTACGTGTCATAAACGACACAACACACTTTTACATCGTATAAATTCCAATTATACAAATTCGAATCCTACTTCAAGCTCAAATTCAAGTCCTATACCAAATTTCAAACCTATCATAAATTCAAATCCTAATTTAGATTCAAATTCGCAAAATTCTAATACCGAAAATTTACAGTCCACAAATATTTCATCTGAAGGTAACATACAATCATGTTTTGCTTCTCATTCTCAAGGGATTCTTTTGGGAACTGCTGTTGTTGATATTCACTATTTAGGACTAAAATATTCAGCGCGGGCATTAATTGATTCAGGGTCGCAAGGAACATTTATTTCATCTGAAGGTAATATACAATCATGTTTTGCTTCTCATTCTCAAGGGATTCTTTTGGGAACTGCTGTTGTTGATATTCACTATTTAGGACTAAAATATTCAGCGCGGGCATTAATTGATTCAGGGTCGCAAGGAACATTTATTTCAGAGAGAGTATACAATATACTAAAACTTCCCTTCAAGCATGTTGATATTGAAACATCCGGTCTTAATGGTGTAACCTCCGCTAAAACAAGTAAACTCTCTACATTCACAATAAGTTCTGGATCCGATTCCAATTTGGTAAATGTTAATGCCCTAGTTGTGCCACAACTGTCAGGAAATCTTCCTTCCTGCACTATAGATCCCAAGGTTTTTTCGCAAATTCCAAATATCAAACTCGCTGATCCTAAATTTTACCAAAGTTTACGCATTGATCTTTTAATCGGGGCTGATATGTTTAATACGATTATTTTAGAAAGAGTTATACGTAACATTTGCGATTCTCTTATTGCCCAAGAGACAATATTCGGATGGATAGTTTCCGGTCCTGTCCATTCTAATAAAACGAAAATGTCCTTATCATCTTTTGTCACCTTATTTGATGAAGACAATTTGGAAAAACAATTAAAACGTTTTTGGGAATTGGAAGATATTCCATTAAATACATTAAGTTTTCCAGAAGATGAATTTTGCGAAAAATTATACACCGAAACTACTAAAAGGGATAGCGACGGTAGATACATAGTATCATTGCCATTTAAAGACTCATTCCATAATAAATCCATACAACTTGGGCAATCAAGGAATAAAGCATATTCTCAATTTCTTAAGAACGAAATGCGTTTATTGAAGAATATTGAACAGAAAGATAAATATGATTCAGTTATTCACGAATATATTCAGCTGGATCATATGAGACCAATAAGTTCACCTTTACCAGAAAATTTTCCACCTTATTACTATCTTCCACACCACGCGGTAATAAAACCTGAACGAACAACAACAAAGATACGTCATGTCATAATGCATCATGTCCCACTACCTCGGGACATTCTTTAAATAATGTCTTACATACAGGTCCTATTTTACAAAGTGATTTAACAATTCTATTGCTGAAATGGCGCTTTATCAGTTTGTTTTTAACGCCGATATTGAAAAAATGTATCGGCAAATAAAGGTTAATCCAAAATATACACGTTATCAAAGAATTTTGTTCAGGGCTTCTCCATCCGAAAATATTCAAGATTTCGAACTAAATACGGTCACATTTGGTGTAAATTGTGCACCATATCTAGCAATCAGAACACTTCTTCAACTAGCAACTGATGTAAAAGATTCTCATCCTTTAGCTAGCCAGGTCTTACAACATTCAATGTACGTTGATGACGTCATTGCAGGAACTCATGATTTAAACACGGCTATTCAAACAAGAGATGAACTTATTTCAGCCTTAAGCTCAGCACGTTAAGGAAATGGACTTCAAACTCAGCTTTTTTACAAAAAGAGAAGTGCTATCAGAAATTTCTAAGATATTTGATCCTGCGGGCTGGTTAGCACCTGTAGTTATTCTAGCAAAAATATTAATGAGACAAATTTGGTTCTCTAAAATACATTGGGATGATACATTAACTCCTAATTGCCTCGAAAGTTGGAGAAATTTCTTAATAAACTATCCAATGATTGATTATATTCAAATACCCCGATGGAATTCCTATTCACCACAATATAAAATGGTACATTCTATTATACCATCATTAAATATTTCTAAATTCGAGCTATACAAATGGACCGATTCTACCATTGTTTTAGCTTGGCTTAAAAAGGACCCTTGCTATTGGAAAACATTTGTAGCAAATCGAATTTCAAAATGGTAAAGAAAGTAGGCTCAGAAAACTGGTTCCATGTAGACTCTAAATCTAATCCAGCTGATCTATAAAGCCGAGGGTTATATCCTAAAGAATCGATTGACAACCGTTTGTGGTGGCACGGTCCAGAATGGCTGTCTAAGCCAAAGAATTTTTGGCCAAATACAAAAGACAATTTCGAGACCAATCTGGAATTGAAAGGCGTTTTCGTTAACTTTTCATATTTTTCTCAATATGATGATGTCTTAAATAGGTTTTCGTCATTCAATAGAGCTGTTCGTGTATTATGTTATGTATTTCGATTTATTCATAACAGTCGATCAAATCCCAGTCTTGTTTCTTACAAAACAAGAAACTTAACATCCCAGGAAGGATTATTCTAGCTCAGAAGTTTGCATTTGCTGATACGTATAAGGCATTGCTTCAGAAAACTGAAATTCCGAAATCATCCACAAGTCTCAATTTGAACCCATTTTTGGATGAAAAGGATATAATTCGTGCTCATGGTAGATTAGCTTATTCGAATACATTAACTTATGACGAAAAATTTCCGTAGATTTCGCAGGCCCATTCGAAATAAAAAATATTACTGGTAGAGGAAATAGAATTACAAAGGGCTATGTATGTGTCTTTGTATGTTTTTCTACAAAGGCAATTCATTTGGAAGCCGTTTCATCTTTATCTACTAGTACGTTTATCGCAGCATTTCATCGTTTCATATCTCGAAGAGGCTGTCCATTCAAGGTTTACTCTGACAATGGATAAAATTTTGTCGGCGCATCGAAAGAAATCGAAAGGAATTTCTTAAATTCCGCTCGTTCAGAAATTGAATCTAATTTTCTTCACCAGAACCTGACATGGCATTTCATTCCGCCTGGCGCACCACACATGGGGGGATTGTGGGAGGCAGGTGTGAAAAGTTTCAAGTCACACCTTAAAAAAGTATCTGCTTCACTCAAATTTACGTTCGAAGAGTTCTCCACTTTATTATCCAAAATTCAGGCATGTCTTAACTCACGCCCTATTTCTTCTATATCAGAGAATCCAAGTGATTTGAATCCTCTAACGCCACGACATTTTCTCACAGGATTACCAATATTGGCCTTACCTGAACCATCAATCGATCCCACATTACAGACTAGCTCTGTTATTAATCGATGGCAACGTGTTAAAGTTCTTCAACATCAATTTTGTCAACGATGGAAGAACGAATACCTTTCAGAACTTCATAAAAGAAATAAATGGAAATTCCCTGAGAAGAATATAGACATTGATTCCATTGTAGTTATTCGTGATGAAAATCTTCCTCCAAATGAATGGAGATTAGGTAGGTAATCAAGGTATATCCAGGAAAAGATGAAAAAGTACGCATAGCTGAGGTTTATACACAAAACAGTATCATAAAGAGGGCAATAATTAAACTCGTTCTTCTTCCGACACAATAACAGAGTCCACTCTTCTCTTTGCCTTTTCTCTATTTTCCCATTTCTTTTATATTCATTTTCAGAATGCCTCGGATTGTAAAAAACCGCAATTCCTTTAAAAAAGAAAATATGACATCCAAAAAGAAATTCCAATGTCGCCTATGTAAAAGGACTCATCCCCTTCGCTTGTGCAAACGTTTTTTATCCATGGATGTCAACAAAAGAAGAATTACTGCCAGAAATTTACAATATTGCATTAACTGCATTAACATTCACATGAAATTTGTTTTTCAAAAACCGGTTGTCATATCTGTAAACGCCATCACCATACTTTACTCCATATTAGTAATGACCAGAGAACTCAACAATGTCTTCTACAGTCCAGTGATAACTCGAACAACGTTATCCTATCTCAATCAGCCATAACAATCTTACCCGCTGCGTTGGCAAAAATTTCATTGAATAATCGTCTACACCCAATACGTATTTTGTTTGACAGTGGATCAAGAATAAGTCGTATCTCTAAAGACATTGTTGCAAAACTTGGAATAAAAACAAAAAATGTCGATGGATCTTTAATTTGTAATGTCAAATTACGTTCTCAGTCTGATAAAACATATTCTATTATGGTAATAGCTCATGTGGATAACCGCATTAAGATGAAAACGCCCACAAAATCCCTATCTACAACGATGCGAGAAAAATTCACAAACTTAGTTTTAGCCGATCCTACATTTTATGAATCTAACTCTGTATCTATGGTAATGGGGTCGGATTTTTACCCAAAGGTGATTCGAAATGGAATTCTACCTAATCTTGATGGATTGCCTGTGGCACAAAATTCTTCGTTTGGATGGATTTTATCAGGAAATTGTACCATGTAATTGATATAAATTTAAAATAATATTGTTTATAACTATTGTAAATTACTTAATACATTATATTTTGAAGTGTATTATAACTTTCTTAAATATTAGTAAATTTTGCATTTGTACTATGAAATGAATTAATACTGAATTATATAGTACAAAATTTTATACTTATGTTCACTTATTTTCTAATTTTTGATGATACCCATCAAGGGGCCCGGAATGTTAACGTTAAACCTGAATTATTGAATTATATTTAAATCAAAATTGTTAACCTGAATTAAATTGTATTTGAAATATAGATGGCGTTGTTTATATATTTGTAGTTATTAAAAATGTAGTTTAAGTTACGATATTTACCCTTTACTCAAATTTGTTTGTTAAATAAAATACATTCCCTTTTAGACATTTACAAAAAGAACATTTGGTAAGAAGTTTTATTCTTAATCCAGATGTATGTATTATACATCTAAAATAAAATTCGTCTTAATCTATTCGATTCAATATCCTGGCAAATTTTATATCGAGGTGATAATTCTGGAATTATTTCAATACACTTCTGAAAAGTAAATTCTTCAAATTAATAGTCAGTACAGATAGAAGAAAATTCTCTTTACTTTTCGAACGCTACACGCAGCATATATATATTTATAAATGAGTAACAGATTCCTAAAATTCCTGTAAAAAAATAAAATCTGATCGAGGTGGTTAGTTCTTTTTGAATTTTCCGTTTCGATTTTCTTTATTTTGATGATGTAAAATTAGCAATGGTGCATTTAATTACAGCAGTATATAATCTGTTTCAAATTGTTTGAATGATGGAGTTTCTAATAGTCAATCATTTTGTTTACAAACATATTCAAAATAAAATTTACAATTACAATTTTTAAATTAAAAGAAATACTACTCTATTATTTTTATGTTTATTAATAATGTTTGAGTGTCTAAAATTTTTATATGGTTATTTAATATGATATTTTACTTGACTAAAAATTATATTATTTGTGTTCCTTAAATGTACAATTACGCATATTATATTTTTATGTATGAGATTCAAATCATGTTTTAAAACATAATACATACATTTTAATAAAAAATGGCAAAGAATTACAAATTTATGAAATTAAATGTCTAATACTGATTTAATTTTTTTCTGTGTACTTTTTGTGGTTCCCAGCAAAAAAAGTGAGGAAAAAGATGTAGTATTTTCATTACTACTAGTAACCCGAAGTACTTCAAATTCGGGTGAAAAACATATGAATTTTACATTAGCGTGTCATTGGAGGGATGTTGTCCATTTTTGACAACTTTGAATTGAATCTTATTTTTAGAAACAGAAAAAATCCGATATTTGGATGTCAAAAATAAACCACATTCTTTCAATGACACGCTTATGTAAATTTCGTTAGTCTTTCACCAAAATTTGATGTACTTCGAATATGTTGTTTATAGTGACTTTTCTACATTTCATTCTTCTTTTATGTGGGTGTCATTTGTAATTAAATATTTGGTTTATAAAAGCGAAAAATATGAAATCGCATTTTTAGATGTGATTAAGATGTTGTTTGTAAAGTATGACATCAATTATTTGTTGCTGGGTTAATAAGTAAAAATCTTTCTTTCTATAGTTGAGTATTGTTAATGGGAAGTTGTATTTATTATAATTTTAATATATTTCTCTTAAACTAAAATTTTATTACAATTTTTGCATTGCCAATTTTTCATATCCTTTAGAATTATCCTTATATATGTAAATATATTTATTTAATGTTTTAATACACTTGCTTAACTTATTTTCAAGAATTTTTGTTAGTATGATTTATTACGCAAAGGTATATCAATGTTTCTTAATTCTGATTCTGAATCTGCCTCTGCTTTGATCTCAACATCATCGTAATCCATAGAAGACATATGACATTTCTTACGTTTCCGCTTAATATCCTCTCGATCACAATCCACAATGCCGGAACCTTCTTCTTTCGAATTAACAGTTTTGTGTGTGTTTGAGAAACTGATATCAGCTGATCTTTTGTTTCGGTGATTAACATCAGGTTTATTCAAGTTTTGTGTTTCGAAATTGTAAATAGTTTTGTGGGGGGGAGTATACTTAACATCAATTTCGTGACCATTATGTTGGATGTATATATGATTCGATACTTCATCAGATGATATATCAGATCTTGTTGCATGTGGATGTTGTCGACTGATATTTAAGTGTTGTTCCGCCTGTTGACGCGTATTGAAGAGTTGGTGTTTGTAAGTATCTCCTCCATCATTACGGCATTCAATATTATGACTGAAATATTTATCTGTATTACTCAGAATGGCGTTAACTCCAAATATATCTTGACCCAGTGCTGGTTGGTTTTGCTGTTCAAGCAATAATTTTTGATGTTCTTCCTGGGTTGCATGGTAGATATGATAACCTTGAGTTTGATGCAACGGTCTGTGAAAATAAAAAATCTAATTAAAGTATATATGATTGATAAGCACAATATAATTTTGTACTTCTTTAGAAGCATATGTATTTTTTTAAACCCATAAGCTAGGTACTCTGTTCAAAATTTCGTGCGAAAACTACATATGAAATATTTTGTAGAAAATATTTGGGAAATAATTTCGCAAAAGCAGTACTCTGTTCTTATTGAGAAAAACATTGTGAACTTTATCTGGCAACCTTGTTTTCCAACTTACGAAATAACATAAGCAGCACTTCATTCGCACGTAATTAAAACAAACAACTGATCATATTTTATTGTTTTCCCAAAATTATTATTTGTGGAGCCATAAAAATTTAAAAATTACAAAATCATTAAAAAACAAGTGACAGTGTTATATTCGGCTGTGCCGAATCTCATATACCCACCATCAAACGGTATGTCTTAAAAGGAATGCTCCCCTACAAACATCAGGGTGATATTACTCATCAAATTAACTGAAGATGACCTTATATGAGAGATAGGGTTAATAGTTGACCATTTTTCATAATACGTTTTTAGACCAATTTTGGTTCATACAAAACATCTTTACATCGAATATCACTTCCGACACTTTCCGCATGAAATTCGGTAAGAAGATTTACGTTCCTATAAATGTTTCTTATATAAAATTTCGTAACTTCTCACGTATTTTTACGTCAGCAAAGATCGTTAAAGTAATTTTCTTATGCACCGATCCTCAATTCATTTGGTAGAGAGGTTTTAACTCGTATAAAACATATGTGTGTCGAACTTCATCGCTTTTCTGGTATTTTTGAGCCAGTAATGATCATTTAAGTAATTTTTTTAAGGGCACCTTATATAGGGAGTAGGGTCAATTATGGACCGATCAACATAAAGTTTGATAGAAAGATTTTGGCTTCTTTGAAACTTATGTGCGTCGAATTTCATCACAATACTCGTATTTTTAAGAAATGAGCATTAAAGTCATATTCTGAAGGGGACCTTATATGGGGGATAGGTCAATTATGAACCGATCAACATAAAACTTAATAGATGGATTTTGGCTACATTGAAACTTATGTGTGTCGAATTTCATCACTATACTCGTATTTTTAAGCCAGTAATGAGCGTTAGAGTAATTTTATGAAGGGGGTCTTATATGGGGGGGTAGGGTCAATTATGGAGCGATCCACATAAAACTTGATAGAGAGATCTTGGCTACATTGAAACTTATGTGTGTCGAATTTCATCACTATTCTCGTATTTTTAAGCCAATAATGAGCGTTAGAGTAATTTTCTGAAGGGGGCCTTATGGGGGGTATGGTCAATTATGGACCAATCCTCATAAAATTTAGTAGGGAGGTTTTGGATCACATGAAACTTATTTATGTTGAATTTCATCGCTATACTCGTACTTTTGAAACAGATATGCCCATTAAAGCTGTTTTTCGGTGGTCCACTTGTATAGCCCCCATACAAGTGGACCACCGAAAACGTGAACCGAAATTGCCCAATTTCAATACCAAACAAATCTATAGAGAATATTTGTGGAAATTTTCAATTTCTATCTCGTTCCGTTCGGACTCTATCGTGCTTTCAACAGACAGACGGACAGACATGGCTAGATCGTCTTAGAATTTAATAAAGACCCAGAATAAATTCTTTCGTGGGTCTACGACCAATATTTCGATATGTTACAAACGGAATGACAAAATCAATATACCCTCGATCTTTTTTGATGGTGGGTATAACAAGTAAGAAGTCTATATTCGCCTTTGCCGAATCTTATATACCCTTCACCATAGTGTACATATTTAAAAAATATTAATTTTATAAAATTTTAATTAATATAATTTTCCCGTCTCTGTCATTACTTTGCCAATAGCAAAACAAAAGAAACAAAAACAACGCAATGAAATTAGCAGACATACAAACATACGAAACAAAATACACAACGCAATGCAACCAACATACATACATAAATCCAAAAATAATCTTTTTCCAATAAGCAGTGTTGTTGTTGCTTATTTAACCTTCCTATACCACCGCGTTGGTCTGTGAGACCGATTTTTAAAAATTGTGATTTTTTTATTGACGCTAATATATATCTTCATGATTTGATGTAAGCTTCATTTAAATATAGTTAAAAAGTCCCTGCAAACATTTCTGGTATGCTTTTTCAGAGATTTTCGGTCTGTGAGACCGATGCGGGTACAACAATTTTGCTCAAGAAAGATTTTTAAATAATTTTCTTTTCTACGTTAATTTTGTATATTTTCACATGTTCATATTCATGTTTTCGTATGAACATGGTGTATTTTCATATAAAGAAGATAAAAAAGAAAATTTTTAATTGTTAGTGGGCAGTGTCAACTTAGAATGATATAATAGAACATTTTATGATTATAGATGTATCCAGTCAGCATTTAGAACTATAATTCTTATACAAAAATATTTCGTTTAGAACATGTCAAAGTGATATGCTCTGAATGCTATTTTAAACAGAATCAGGAAATTAAATTCATATTTTTTAAACGTAAATTTTATGTCTCTTAAAAATTACCAATTTGTTTTCCTTTAATTGAAACAGAAATATATTTTTTGTAAAATTTTCGTAACTCTCAAGAATTTGTACCTTTTTGGAATGGTTGTAAAAAACCTTATAATTCTTAAACAAGTTAGAGTGCTATATTCGGCTATGCCGAATCTTAAATACCCTCCACCAGCAAGCTACTTTTTATTAAAACCCATTGAACTATCTTATTTTTAGATAACTTGACAAAAATTTTGTTTCCGTAGTGAGGCTACTAACATCTATGTATGCATATGTGGAACTAATTTTGGATTAGGTCCAGAAAAATGTATATTAATAGGCCAGTTCGAAAACAATTTAATAGAAAGATTAACCTATACACAGAACATATTCATGTCGAATTTTATTAAGTATTAAGTGATTTTCAGAAGTAAAATTTCGTATAACGATTTATATATAACAAGTTACAGTGCTATATTCGACTGAGCCGACTCTTAAATACCCTCCACCAGCTACATTTATATTAATACTTTTCTAATTGATCAAATATTTGTAGAAATAAGTTTTCTCATGTCTTAAATAGAAAAACCTCAGATTTAAACAGCTTAAATCTATTACAATTCCAAGATTTATTGAACAATACAAACGATATTTTCTTTTATATTTTTATAGCGCCCTAAGATATGCTTTAGCGATATTTAGTAATTTGCATGTATGCATGTGTGTGAAAGATTTAAGGATTTTTAAAATACATATATAAAATTTTATTCTATACAAATTGATAATGCAACTAGTTAAATACGGTTTTGGGGCAGGACCTAGTATGGGATATATGACCAATTATAGACCGATCGTAAAAAAGTCTTTAAGCAAAATTTCTGTACATAAAAGCTATATTTCAGTAAAATTTTGTATCTATATCGCAATTTAGTAATAAGTAATGTGTGATTAAGTGATTTTCTGAAGGGAACTTTGTATGAACCGGACGTGAAAAAATCTTGAAATAGAATTTTTGTATACAAAACTAATATTTGTGCCAAATTTTGTCTCAAAAGCTTTATTTGGTAATGAGTAATGTGCGTTTAAGGGATTTTCGTAAAAGGACCTTGTATGGGAGCTATTACCAATTATGTATATAAAGACAAAATTTCAAAATTCTGTATCTATATCATTATTTGGAAATGAATATTGTGCATTTAAGTGATTTTCTGGAGGGGACCTTGTTTGGGAGCTATGACCAATTCTGATCGGAAAAAAAATTTCACAGTAATATTTCTGTATACGTGCAATACTTGTACCAAATTTTATATGGATATCTTAATTTAGTAATGAATTATGTGCGTTTAAGTGATTTTCGGGAGGGGACCTTGTATGCGAGCTATGTCCAGTTATGGACCGATCTAGAAAAAATGTCTCAGTAATATTTTTATGCATATGAGCAATACTTGTACTAAATTTTATATGAATATCTTAATTTTGTAATGAGTTATGTAACGTAAAAAGTTATGAGTAAAAATTTCAGACTACCTCGAAAAAAATTACGTTTTTTTTCTCAGAAACTACCAAAGATATTTGGATAAATTTTGTCACACGTTTTTTTTTGCCAGGGATCAAGTATGTTAAAAATCATAACAATTGATCCAATATTTCCCATAGCTCCCATACAAAGGTATATATTCCCGGAAAGTAGATTATCGTTAATAACTCGCTCAACTACATCGATAGCAACACAAGATTTTGTACACACAGATATAAAGTGAATAGAAATCGTGCTACCGACGTAGATCTCAGTCGGTCCATAATTGGTCATAGCTCCCATATAAGGTCCAATTCCGAAAATCACCCAAATCCAAATATTTCATTGATAACTAAAGCTATTGTGATAAAATTCGAGTCCGCAAACGCACATATTTCATTGTCAAATAAAGCTATCTCGATAAAATTCGATACAAATAGGTTTTGTCTATATATAAATCACTCTACAAAATTTTCTCCGGACAGGTCTTTAACTGGTCATAGCACCCATATAAGGTCCACTTCCAAAAATCACTTAAATGCATATATTTCTTTTAATAATAAAGCTATCAAGACAAAGTACGACTTGAATATGTTTGGTTGCATAGAAATCATACTACCAAATTTTTTCCGGATCGGTGCATAAGGTCCACTTCAAACAATCACTTTAACGCACATATTTCATTATCAAATAAAGCTAACTTGATAAAATTCGACACAAATATGTTTTGTTTAAATATGAATCACTCTAAGAAATTTTTCCGGAGATGGCCGTAATTGGTCATAGCTCCTAAATAAAGTCCATTTCCGAAAATCACTTAAACGCAGATATTTCATTAATTAATAAATCTATTGGAATAAAATTCCACTTGATTTTTTGTTTTTTTTTATATAAATCATTATACGAAACTTTTTCCTGATCGGTCCATAATTGGTCACAACTCCCATATAAGGACCATTTCCGAAAATTACTTCAATGCACATTGACAATCAAAGTTATCGGGATAAAATTCGACATAAATGTGTATTATTTATACCCTCCACCACCATCAGTGGTGATAGAGGGTATATATAACTTTGCCATTCTGTGTGTAACACCAAGAAATATTCATCCGAGACCCAACAAAGTATATATATTCTGGGTCTTTATCAATTCTGAATCGATTTAGCTATGTCCGTCTGTCTGTGTAAAACACGCTTACGATAAAACGAAGCAATAAAATTTAACCGAATTCACCTAAAATGTTCTTCATTCTGATGTAATTTTCTCGAAAACTATCCAAGACAAGTCCATGAAAATCACCATACTTTCGTTTCTGCACAAGAGCTTAACCCTTTCCGTGGTTTTGTCGAATATATTCGACATTACAATAGACTCTGTTTTTAAGCATTTTTTGGGTATAATATTTAACTTTAGTTTTAATTTTTTTCTTTTAGATGAAAATTAAGACTTTATTATATTTATAATTGAGATTTTGAAAGATCTTCCGTATTTTAAAAATATTTAAAAATCAGATTTTAAGAAATTGTCACTTATGACTACTTTTTAAAAAGTGCTTTTTAACAAAGTTTAAAAAACAGCTTCATTTTATGGCCAAAAAAATTGTATTTTAGGAGATCGGACTATGTAGATTTAAATTGTATTGTATTGAAAGAAGTTTAAGAAGACATTTTACAAAAAAAAATCATAAAAATATTGGTGGTACTTTTTGGAGACTGTTTTTCGAATGTCGAATATATTCGACATTTAACTTTGACCTTCTATAACTCACTAGGGAAAACTCAAATTCAAAAAATATTATTTTTCCCGGATTTAGCATACTCAAATTATCTTAAATTTAAGTTTTCAAGTTTTTTTTCTAGACATAAATTATTTTTGACCCTGAAAGGGTTAATTCCTGCTGAAAATTAACAGAATCGGTCCACAATTTCATATACCTCCCATACAAAAGTACATATTCCCGGAAAATTGGTTTTTTTGTTAATAACTTCCGTCAGAATGTCGGTTTCTTCAAAAAATTTTACGTATTAAAATCTTATGTCAATAGAATTCATTCAGAGAAAAAATTTTATGGATCGGTCCACAATTGGACATAGCTCCCATACAAGATCCCCTCCCGAAAATCAATTAAACGCACATAATTCATTACTAAATTAAGATATCCATATAAAATTTGGTACAAGTATTGCTCTCACATACAGAAATATTACCAATAAATTTTTTTCCGATCGATCCATAATTGGTCATAGCTCCCATACAAGGTCCCCTCCCGAAAATCACTTAAACGCACATAACTCATTACAAAATTAAGATATTCATATAAAATTTAGTACAAGTATTGCTCATATGCATAAAAATATTATTGAGACATTTTTTCTGGATCGGTCCATAATTGGACATAGCTCGCATACAAGGTCCCCTTCCTAAAATCACTTAAACGCACATATTTCATTACTAAATTGAGATATCCTATAAAATTTAGTACAAGTATTGCTCTCACATACAGAAATATTACTGTTAAATTTTTTTCCGATCCGTCCATAATTGGTCATAGCTCCCATACAAGGTCCCCTCCCGAAAATCACTTAAACGCACATAAGTAATGAGTTATGTTATGATATTGATATCCATACATTAGCAAAAACATTGCTCTTATATTATATTTACACTATAAAATTGTTTTACGATCGGTCCATATCTATATATATGTATATGTCTTTATATACATAATTGGTCGTAGCTCCCATACAAGGTCCTTTTACAGAAATTTTACTTAAAGACTTTTTTACGATCGGTCTATAATTGGTCATATATCTCATACTAGGTCCTGCCCCAAAACCGTATTTAACTAGTTGCATTATCAATTTGTATAGAATAAAATTTTATATATGTATTTTGAAAATCCTTAAATCTTTCATACACATGCATACATGCAAATTACTAAATATCGCTAAAGCATATCTTAGGGCGCTATAAAAATATAAAAGAAAATAGCGTTTGTATTGTTCAATAAATCTTGGAATTGTAATAGATTTAAGCTGTTTAAATCTTGGGATTTTTCTATTTAAGACATGAGAAAACTTATTTCTACAAATATTTGATCAATTAGAAAAGTATTAACATAAAAGTAGCTGGTGGAGGGTATTTAAGATTCGGCTCAGCCGAATATAGCACTCTAACTTGTTATATATAAATCGTTATACGAAATTTTACTTCTGAAAATCACTTAATATTTAATTCATTATTAAATGATTATATCCAGATAAAATTCGACATGAAAATGTTCTGTGTATAGGTTAATCTTTCTATTAAAATGTTTTCGAACTGGCCTTTTAATATACATTTTTCTGGACCTAATCCAAAATTAGTTCCACATATGCATACATAAATGTTAGTAGCGGAACACGAAAACAAAATTTTTGACAAGTTATCTAAAAATAAGATAGTTCAATGGGTTTTAATAAAAAGTAGCTTGCTGGTGGAGGGTATTTAAGATTCGGCATAGCCGAATATAGCACTCTAACTTGTTTTTTTTTTATTTTGTTTCGTATGTTTGTATGTCTGTTAATTTCATTGCGTTGTGATTTTTTTTGTTTGTTTTATTTCGTTTAGCGTTGTTGTTGTTTCTTTTGTTTTGATATTGGTAAAGTAATGACAGAGACGGGGAAATTAAATAAATTAAAATTTTATAAAATTAATATTTTTTAAATATGTACACTAATGGTGAAGGGTATACATAAAAGATTCGGCAAAGGCGAATATAGGCTTGTTATAATCACAATCAAAAATGATGGGGGGTATATTGATTTTTTCATTACGTTTGTAACATATCGAAATATTGGTCATAGACCCACAAAAGTATTTATTCTGGGTCCTTATTAAATTCTAAGACGATCTAGTCATGTCTGTCCGTATGTAAGAGTCCTCAAATTTTTTATGGACAATTTTAACATTCATATGAATATATGGGAATGAAATTAGCACCCTAGCTACAGTGGACGTGGCACCTCCCATATAAAGAAAATCTTAAAATAGTATATCTGAGAAAATATAACAACTAGAGTCCTAACTTTTTTCGGAGGAACTTTAGTATCAAATTGAATGTTTAGGACAAAAATGGCAGGACAGTCTTGGTACCTCTCATATGAATTAAGTACAAAAATTCGTGTATCTGGAAAGCTATTAGAGCTAGAATCCTCAATTTTGCATGAAGAACTCTGACATTCGATAGGGGCTTGGCACATTCCATATCAATTTAATGCAAAAATTCGTATATCTGGGAAACTGTAAGAACTAGAATCTTCAAAAATCGTAAAGGAAGTTTTTTAATTATTATAACTTTAGGATAGCAAAACACACATGGTATAGCTTAGAGATATGAAGATAAAGAAAATACTTAAATTAATGTATCTTGGAAACTAAAACAGCTGGAGTCTCAAATTTTGTGGAAGTCAAGTTAAGTATTCATATTATTATTTAGAGCAAATGACCAAGATCTGCAACTTGAAATGGGATATCACAAGGTTAAGAGAATTTGGTGGCAGAAAATTTACCGCATCTACAACCTGAGCAGAGAATGGCATACAATACAATACAATACTGTCAGCAATTACAAACCAACAGGGAGGATTTTATTTCATTGATGCACCAGTAGGAACCGGAAAAACCTTTCCCATCTCATTGATTTTAGCTAAAGTTCGATCACAAAAGAATATAGCCTTAGACATTGCGTCATCAGGTATTGCAGCAACACTTTTAGATGGAGGCAGAACTGCACATTCTGCACTCAAATTACCATTGAAAACTCAATTTTCTAAGATGTAATGTTAAGAAAAATTCTTCAATGGGTAAAATCCTGCAAACATGTAAAATAATAGTGTGGGATGAATGCACCATGGCCCACAAAAAATCCTAAAAGAGTTTGATCGCACTTTAAAGGACATGAGAAGTAATTCTAATTTATTTGGAGGTGCATTAATTTTTTTAGCGGGTGATTTTCGCCAGACATATTCTATTTTGTACATTTTAATTCATGATTCATTGCAATGAAAAATACTACAAAATCATTGCATATATATTATAATTATTAATTTAATTGGTCAAAAGGTAAAATGGGTGTAGTATTTTGTAAATTTATGCTAATGAATAGGAATAAGAAATAATTATTAAGAAATAATATACATAAATATCAATTAATCAATAAAATACTTTAAATATCAAACTTTCTACATTTGTTACACATCAAATTTTTCGCATGAATAGCATAATTTTTCGCAACTTTGGACAGAGCACTAGGCTTTAAACATAAAAATAAAGTGTACATTATTTTCGTAATTTGTTGAAGAATATGATACATACACAAATACCCAGGAAAAACTTACATTGAAAAGTAACGAGTTAAAAAGCTTTCACTACTTCTTCATTAGCATTTTAAGTCATTATTTCAACACGGTGATGTCATTGGAGGCACGTACTTCTACGCACGCTTACAAATAGGGAGTTAAAGAAGTACTTGCAATTTCTCTTACAAAACAGTTGTTGACTAAGTTGTTTTGTTTTTAATAATAAAAAGAGCCAGCTAGAATACGGATAATGGTTTTCACATACAAAACTAATTTTGTTTTATTTTTTGTAAAACACAATTCTTAAAACGCAATTAAATAAAATGTGCAAACAAAATGACAAAGCCGAAAATAAAGTACTTCTATATCAGATTATAAGAAAGTCATTACTAGAGTACTTCTAAGTAATGCAGAAAGTAAGTGGTTATGGAAGTACAACGCTTTCACGGCAAAACTACTGAACCGATTTACATAAAATTTGGACGGCTAATAGGTCTAACCCCAAAAGAAACAATAGGCTATATAAGATTTTGATCGGATGACACGCCCCTTTTTACGCCCACTTTTTGTAAAACTATGATTACACCAATTTTGCAATCACAATATGCAAAAACTACTAAACCTGAAATTTTGATAGGTATAAGCTTGGAAAGAACTATAGGCTATATATAAGATAGTGATCCGATGCCACGCTCCTTTCTACGCTTACTTTTATAAAACTATCCTTACCTATATCTTATCCTATAATTACATGAAAGAGAAAGTCTGTTTGTTACGCTTTCATGGACAAACTACTGAACCGATTTACATGAAATTTAGAACACTAATAATTCTATTCTAAGGTGGAACAATAGGCTATATAAAATCATGATTTGACTTTACGAGTCTTCTTATGCTCACTTTTTTCTATATAATTGTTATACAAAATTTTCATTCAAGACTTGCAGAAAACTACTGCACCGATTTACATGAAATTTGGTATACCGATAGGTCTGATCTCAGGATCTGGATCGAACGCACGCCCCAAATTTACATTCAGACATAAAAAAACTACTGATTCGATTTTCATGAAATCTGTTATAATGAAAGTTGTGGAATGAACAGTACGACACATTACATCTTCAAAACCTAAAATATTTATTTTTAATTATTTATTTATTAAAAATTAATAATTATAACAGAAAATTTATAAAAATGAATTAGAAAGAAATAGGAGTACTAGCATCTAGGTCTTTCGACTCCGATGTTATTATTTAAATGATATTTTTCAAATGATTTTTGATTAAAAATTTGTTAATTAATTTAATGTTTTCTTCCGATGTGTTTTTGAGTAGCTCGGTTGGTATCCTTGTTCCGAAAAGAAGAGATCTGGACGGGTTGTAGGTAGTGCATTCGTTAAGGATGTGTGTAGCGTTAAGACGTGTTTTACATGTAGGGCAGTTGTGGGGGATAGTTCTATCATAGAGATGTTGATGGGAAAATTTACAGTGCCCGATTCTGAGTTGTACAAATACGGTAGCTTCTTCTCTGGGGCATTTGTTTCCGGTTAATTCCTTAGCTTATAACTGTGATGGTAGTTGTTCCATGCCTGGGGTTTTGATTCCATTAAAGAAGGGAAGATAGCATGTAACATATCCCGAGCTTTTTTTTGTTTTATTTCTGTTATTCCTCTTATTATATAGAGCATTATTCAAATAGAGAGTGTTTTTTCAAATTTTTGAACTTTGGTGTTAAATTGTCTTTCTGTCTCTATTTTACAGCATGCTGTGAGATATTTTTGCTATTTTTGTGTTTTATTTCTTTTCGAAATGCTTACTCTGTGCACATTACGATTCCTTTACAATAAAGTTAAAAATTTATTGATAAATTGGTAAATTTGAGCAAAAACTGAAATAATCGATATTTCGATATGCACTTCGAAGTTCAGAGTCGTTGTGGCAGAGGGGGGACGGCCTGTCAGACAAAATCTGTTTCCTTCATACAAGCTTGAATCACTCTAATACACATACATATATATATATTATATATATATATATATATATATTATATATATATATCTATTATATATATATAATATATATCTATAATATATATCTATATCATATATCTATATATATCTCTCTATCTATATATATCTCTCTCTCTATCTATCTCTCTCTCTCTATCTCTCTCTATCTCTATCTCTCTATCTCTATATCTCTCTCTCTCTCTCTCTCTCTCTCTCTCTCTCTCTCTCTCTCTGTCTCCTCTCTCTCTCTCTCTCTCTCTTCTCTCTCTCTCTCTCTCTCTCTCTCTCTATCTCTCTCTCTCTCTCTCTTCTCTCCTCTCTCTCTCTCTCTCTCTCTCTCTCTCTCTCTCTCCCTCTCTCTCTTTCTTTCTCTCTCTCTATCTCTATCTCCTCTCTATCTATCTCTCTATATCTCTCTCTCTCTCTCTATCTCTCTCTCTCTGTCTGTATTCTTCGTGCTTCGCTTGTCTGCAGGCCCCCTCTCTGTCTCTCTCTCCATCTCTCTCTATCTCTCTCTCTCTCTCTCTCTCTCTCTCTCTCTCTCCTCTCTCTCTCTCTCTCTCTCTCTCTCTTCTCTCTCTCTCTCTCTCTCTCTCTCCTCTCTCTCTCTCTCTCTCTCTCTCTCTGTCTCTCTCTCCTCTCTCTCTCTCTGTCTCTCTTCTCTCTCTCTCTCTCTCTCTCTCTCTGTCTCTCTCTCCCTCTCTCTCTCTCTCTGTCTCTCTCTCTCTCTCTCTCTCTCTCCTCTCTCTCTCTCTCTTGCCTCCCTCTCCTCCCCCTCTCTCTATCTCTCTCTCTCTCTCTCTCTCTCTCCTTCTCTCTCTCTCTCTCTCTCTCTCTATTCTCTCTCTCTCTCTCTCTCTCTATCTCTCTCTCTCTATGCGGGGTGTTCACGTTCTTCGGGAAAATTTGAAATTTTACCTCTAATAGTTTCTAACATAAACGAATTTTTTATTTAAATTATATGGGAGGTGCCACACCCCCTGCTATAAGTCCGCCCTCTTTTTGTCCTAAAAAATCATATTGACTAAAGATGACAGACTATGGGAATAGAATACAGAAAGAGGGCATAAATTTTAAAGTTGACATCCAGTTAAAATTGATTATTGTCCTCTAAAAAAAGAGGACGTATAATCAGTTTAGTAATGGTTATATGGAATATTTAACATATAATTTTGGGGAAATTTGCAGCATTATGTTATTGATCCTTACTGTGTAAGCACTTCATATATCAGCTCTATAAATTAACAACGAAATCAGGGCAGTCCTGCGAATAAAATTAGTGACGAAATTGTGCGCAGAGTACTAAGGAGCAATCACATACCAAGGTGGAAACCGCTCATATCGACGGAAATCGATGATAAGTGTCTTGACTCCTCAAATAAGTGAGGATATTGGATTCTGGAAGAAGGTTATCTTCAGCGATGAGAACAAATTTAATATTATTGAAAAAGCCTTGGCATTATCTTACTTTATCTTAAAACAAATGTAAAGGACCGAAGTAGCTCTGTCATGGTTTGGGGTGGTGTGTCTGCCCACGGTGTTGGACTGCTAAAATTACTAATGTTATTATAGACTACAAGGTCTACTTGTCAATTTTAAAGCAGAATTTTCATGCCAGTTCCAGCAAAATGGGGCTGCAACCCAATCAATGTATTTTTCAACAGAAAAACAATCCAAAACACAAGTTTTGGTACGTGAAAATCTAGATCATTTACAACCCTAAGTTTCTTCTATCACCAAATTTTCAACGGAGTTAATGTCTGAACTTGGACTCTATTGAAAATTTGTGGTCATATTTACAAGAACAACTTTTAAATCACTCAGTATGCTCCAAAACCTAGTAGTTGCTTTACATGAAGAATGGGACAAAATAACGCCGGAACAATTCCATAAATTGGTAGAAGCCGTCCCACAACGCTTGGAAGTCTACTATACAAAATATTAATTTAGTTTTAATAATTTATTTTTTCTCCATAATGCTAATCTAAATATGATGAATACACAAAATTCGAATACTTTGTGAAGCAAAAAAAGAAATTAGTTCAAGAAAATTAAGTTTTTAAGTTTTTAAAAATGTGAGGACTGTCTGGACAACATAATAAATTTTTTTATTTATTTTTTTCCAAATTCCCAAAATCTACTATAAAATGATGTTTCTTTTCATAATACATATTTTTTGTAATTATACCCTTCACCTTCGTAAGAAGAGTATATATAAGTTCGTCATTTCGTTTGTAATTTCTATAATATAATTTTCCGACCCTATATAGTATATACATTAGGGTAGCCCCGTTTGTATGGAGGAAAAATAAGTTGTCCCGACTAAAATTGAAGTTTAATTGATTATAAGATAGCGTTTATCAAAATTTTTGTCCTGGGGTCAATATTTGGCAGCTGCATCAAACGATAAAAAGGTCCTTTTTTGAGGCTTTTATGATTTTTTTTTTTCATATTTCTTCCAAAGGAAATATATAAAATTTTAGTATCATAAGAAAGGTTCCTGAGAGACGCTTTCAATAGCTTATCAGAAATTTTTGTGTCACAGTAAAAGTAATCGAAATTTTATAATTTTTTGTAAAATTTTCAGATTTTTACATTTTAACATAGATTAATTTAATATAATTCATTGAATTTAATACACAATAATCCTTAATAAAATCTACCGAAACGGTTTTTTCCAAAATTCAATCTAGATCAAATTTTATTTAAATTTATTGAAGCCTGTGTACGCTACCAAAACATTGCGAAATAATTGTTCAATTCACAATCGAGTAGTATGTCAGCAGCTGCTACAATAGTCATAACAATGTTGTTGGTATTTTCTATTTCATGTGTTTTTCGAATGTTGTAACGGAGATAAATAACGGAGATATGAGCAAAAATCCGAGACAACCTCTGAAAATTTCATCAAAAATTTAAATTTTTCGTGCATGCAGAGACAGAATAATAAACAAACTACAACAAAACACATAATCACACGGTAAATTTTGTTATTGTATTACATGTTTGTTTTTGCATCTGTTACGCACTAATATCAAAAACAATAATTGCGGGGAATTCATTTAATGTAAATATTTTGTAATATTTTTTTATATTTTATGTAAAACTAGCTTACCCAGTGTGCTTTGCTACACTAAAAACCATATTCCCATATAAATTTTTGTTAGTTCTTTTATATTCCCAGATATACGACTTTGAATGAGCAAAGCCCAGTATTTGTAGTCGACTTATTCTTAAACGAAATGTTCATATTGATTCTAAAGCTACTTGTACAACAGTTCAGGTCCCCTACCTGTTGTAGTTTCCATATATGTCAAGTTGTTCTTGCAAAATTTGATGATTCTATCTCTAAAAGTTTCCTAGATATACGAAATTTTTTATTTTATTCTTATGCGTCCCCTAATGCTTATCCGCCAATTTATTACACTAATGTTCCCATGATGTCCAAGGTGCTTCTTGCAATATTTGAGGGATTCTATATCTAATAGATTCTCAGATATAAGATTTTCTTGTATTTAATTCATATGGTGGGGGGTGGTTTATATATATATATATCTATATATATATATCTCTATAATATATATATATATATTATATATATATATAAATAATATATATATCTGTATATATATATCTATCTATCTATATCTCATATATATATGATACTATAATATATATCCTCTCTCCTACTATATATATAAGATATATCTATATATATTTATGTATATCTATCCATATATATACCTCTATTATCATATCTCTCTATCTCTCTCTCTCTATCCTCTCTTTCTCTCTCTCTTCTCTCTCTCTCTCTCTCATCTCTCTCTCTCTCTCTCCTCTCTCGATCTCTCTCTCTTCTCCTACTCTCTCTATCTGTCTCTATCTCCTCTCTCTATCTATCTTCCCTCTCTCTCTCTTATCTCTCTCTCTCTCTCTCTCTCTCTCGTCTCTCTCTCACCTCTATCTCTCTCATCTATATCTGTCTCTATCTCTATATCTCTATCATCTCTATCTATCATATCTATATATATATATATTATATATATAGCTTGAATCACTCTAATACACCGAATATATATATATATATATATATAATATATATATATATATATATATATATATGAGGGGTGTTAAAGTTCTTCGGGAAAAAATTTGAAATTTTACCTCTAATAGTTTCTAACATAAACGAATTTTTGTATTTAAATTATATGGGAGGTGCCACACCCCCTGCTATAAGTCCGCCCTCTTTTTGTCCTAAAAATCATATTGACTAAAGATGACAGAACTATGGGAATAGAATACAGAAAGAGGGCATAAATTTTAAAGTTGACATCCAGTTAAAATTGATTATTGTCCTCTAAAAAAGAGGACGTATAATCAGTTTAGTAATGGTTATATGGAATATTTAACATATAATTTTGGGGAAATTTGCAGCATTATGTTATTGATCCTTACTGTGTAAGCACTTCATATATCAGCTCTATAATTAACAACGAAATCAGGGCAGTCCTGTGAATAAAAATTAGTGACGAAATTGTGCGCAGAGTACTAAGGAGCAATCACATACCAAGGTGGAAACCGCTCATATCGACGGCAATCGATGATAAGTGTCTTGACTCCTCAAATAAGTGAGGATATTGGATTCTGGAAGAAGGTTATCTTCAGCGATGAGAACAAATTTAATATTATTGAAAAAGCCTTGGCATTATCTTACTTCATCTTAAAACAAATGTAAAGGACCGAAGTAGCTCTGTCATGGTTTGGGGTGGTGTGTCTGCCCACGGTGTTGGACTGCTAAAATTACTAATGTTATTATAGACTACAAGGTCTACTTGTCAATTTTAAAGCAGAATTTTCATGCCAGTTCCAGCAAAATGGGGCTGCAACCCAATCAATGTATTTTTCAACAGAAAAACAATCCAAAACACAAGTTTTGGTACGTGAAAATCTAGATCATTTACAACCCTAAGTTTCTTCTATCACCAAATTTTCAACGGAGTTAATGTCTGAACTTGGACTCTATTGAAAATTTGTAGTCATATTTACAAGAACAACTTTTAAATCACTCAGTATGCTCCAAAACCTAGTAGTTGCTTTACATGAAGAATGGGACAAAATAACGCCGGAACAATTCCATAAATTGGTAGAAGCCGTCCCACAACGCTTGGAAGTCTACTATACAAAATATTAATTTAGTTTTAATAATTTATTTTTTCTCCATAATGCTAATCTAAATATGATGAATACACAAAATTCGAATACTTTGTGAAGCAAAAAAAGAAATTAGTTCAAGAAAATTAAGTTTTTAAGTTTTTAAAAATGTGAGGACTGTCTGGACAACATAATAAATTTTTTTATTTATTTTTTTCCAAATTCCCAAAATCTACTATAAAATGATGTTTCTTTTCATAATACATATTTTTTGTAATTATACCCTTCACCTTCGTAAGAAGAGTATATATAAGTTCGTCATTTCGTTTGTAATTTCTATAATATAATTTTCCGACCCTATATAGTATATACATTAGGGTAGCCCCGTTTGTATGGAGGAAAAATAAGTTGTCCCGACTAAAATTGAAGTTTAATTGATTATAAGATAGCGTTTATCAAAATTTTTGTCCTGGGGTCAATATTTGGCAGCTGCATCAAACGATAAAAAGGTCCTTTTTTGAGGCTTTTATGATTTTTTTTTTTCATATTTCTTCCAAAGGAAATATATAAAATTTTAGTATCATAAGAAAGGTTCCTGAGAGACGCTTTCAATAGCTTATCAGAAATTTTTGTGTCACAGTAAAAGTAATCGAAATTTTATAATTTTTTGTAAAATTTTCAGATTTTTACATTTTAACATAGATTAATTTAATATAATTCATTGAATTTAATACACAATAATCCTTAATAAAATCTACCGAAACGGTTTTTTCCAAAATTCAATCTAGATCAAATTTTATTTAAATTTATTGAAGCCTGTGTACGCTACCAAAACATTGCGAAATAATTGTTCAATTCACAATCGAGTAGTATGTCAGCAGCTCCTACAATAGTCATAACAATGTTGTTGGTATTTTCTATTTCATGTGTTTTTCGAATGTTGTAACGGAGATAAATAACGGAGATATGAGCAAAAATCCGAGACAACCTCTGAAAATTTCATCAAAAATTTAAATTTTTCGTGCATGCAGAGACAGAATAATAAACAAACTACAACAAAACACATAATCACACGGTAAATTTTGTTATTGTATTACATGTTTGTTTTTGCATCTGTTACGCACTAATATCAAAAACAATAATTGCGGGGAATTCATTTAATGTAAATATTTTGTAATATTTTTTTATATTTTATGTAAAACTAGCTTACCCAGTGTGCTTTGCTACACTAAAAACCATATTCCCATATAAATTTTTGTTAGTTCTTTTATATTCCCAGATATACGACTTTGAATGAGCAAAGCCCAGTATTTGTAGTCGACTTATTCTTAAACGAAATGTTCATATTGATTCTAAAGCTACTTGTACAACAGTTCAGGTCCCCTACCTGTTGTAGTTTCCATATATGTCAAGTTGTTCTTGCAAAATTTGATGATTCTATCTCTAAAAGTTTCCTAGATATACGAAATTTTTTATTTTATTCTTATGCGTCCCCTAATGCTTATCCGCCAATTTATTACACTAATGTTCACATGGATGTCCAAGTTGTTCTTGCAATATTTGAGGATTCTATATCTAATAGATTCTCAGATATAAGATTTTTTGTATTTAATTCATATGGTGGGGGGTGGTTTTGTCTAAAATATACATATTATTACTAATGTGGCTCTCATACAATTTGAGGACTCTAACTTATATACATATTATCTCAGAAATACTAATTCAATATTTTCTGTATAAAGGAAGTGCCACGCCCACTATACTTAGTCCTCCCATTTTGCCCACAATTGTTCATATCTATGTCAGAATTGTCCATACAAAATTTGAGGACTTTAGCTGTAGTAGTTTCTGAAATAGACTACCTTTAATACTTACTTTGTTAGTGGGCATGGCCCTTTGCCTACTTGATATATCAAAATAAAAAGTAGCCTATAATTCCTTCCAGGCATACACAAAGACACTGTGAAAATTTCAAGAAAATCGGTCTAGCAGTTTAGCCGTCTATAGACTTCAAACAAATAAACAAACAAACAAAACCACAAATAAACACACATTCATTTTTATTATATATATATAGATTCATATGGGAGGTGTGATTAATTTTGCAAAACTTAAATTTGTTCCCAAAATTGTGTAAAATTAATATTTTTTGGAAAAATAAACAAAAATTTATGGGAAAATCATATACCAAATGAAAGAATCTTTGTTGTAAATGGAAAATTCAACTCCGGCTGACTAATTTTTAAGATTTATACGTTGTAGTCAGCTGCCGCCAGACGGATTTTATTATAAAAAGCGTTCCGGAACTGAATTTTGTTAGTTAATCATATTATATACACAGTATAAATATAAAACAATTTATTACTATAATAATATATATTTATTATATAATAACAAGTTAGTGTGCTATATTCGGTTGAGCCGAATCTTAAATACGCTCCACCAGCTACTTTTATATTAATACTTTTCTAATTGATCAAATATTTGTAGAAATAAATTTTCTCATGTCTTAAATAGAAAAAATCCCAAGATTTAAACAGCTTAAATCTATTACAATTCCAAGATTTATTGAACATTACAAACGCCATTTTCTTTATATTTTAATAGCGCTTAGCGATACACAGTGGTATAGGAAAAAAAAAAGAGGGAAATAATTCGGTAACTTCTAAACGGTTAATCCAATTTTAATGAAATTTGGTATGCACAAAGAGGAGGTGTTGTCGAGTTTAGGTTTTGAATTTGGACCTTATAGGCCAACCAGAGGCCCGGCGGGGGGTCCTCAAATTAGGACACCTCGGCTATGTTAAATTTTTAAAACGATCCTATTTCTTCATTTGAGTTCCGATTTAAAAAAAATTTCGTATATAGAATCTCCTCATCGAGCACTATAAAAAATGTCGTCGTAGCAGTAAATTATCTCTTATAGTTTAGGAGATATTCGCATTTGAATATTAAAATTTTAAAATTTTTACCGTCCTTACTTTAGTTTTTTTGATAATAGCAGGTCCAAATATTTCCGATTTTCGCCATTTTTTTTTATTTGCTTAACAACAAGTTTATATACCAAGCAGTGAAAGAATTATGTAAAAATCATGACTGAGTCCAAAGTTATAGGCATTTAAATTTAAAAAATTAAAAAAAGGCGATTTTTTGTCATTTTTTTGGGAAAAAAGTATCTTTTTCTTTTTAAGTTATCTAAAAAGTTTCTAAGAAGATGTATATAGAATTTATACTTTTTGGAAAGCTGACTTTACATAAAATACGATAAATGAAACAAAACCTAAAAATTTTTGATACCGAGGGGACCAGGTCCATCCAAAAAAACCCTATTTTTTATGGAAAATTAAATTTTGAGCAAAAATTCTCAAATCGCATAGTCGATATCAAATTATAGTGACCTGTTTTATATGACCCAATAAGTTCTTAATCATTTTGTAACGGGTTTCGATAACCCCGCCCCTGGTATGGATATAATAGGCAAAAAACCAAAAAATCCCATTTTTGGGATTTTTTAAAACTTTTTTGGGAATTCCGGGATTTCTAATAAGAAAATTCGAAATTTTTATTTAATTTTGGATTTTGAGTAAAAAAATCTACCTAACTTTAAAATTTCATCAAAAAATATTCATAAATAAAATTTTTATTGCAATTTGAAAAATTTGTATCTTCGCAAAAACTGAATAAAAAACATTTTTTAATTTTTTTTAAAAAAAGTATTCCGCGAATTTTTTAATTTTCAAAAATTATATACAGTTTTGAAAAATAGACAAAATTACCTTTCCATTGATATATAACATGCCTACCTAATGTTTTTTAAGTGACAAATTAATTAGGGAAAACTCAACATCTTTTAGAAAATTTGCCTAGCACTATTATTTTCATCCATAAGGTTAACTCTTAAATTTGTTACATATATGGATGAAAATAATAGTGCTAGGTAAATTTTCTAAAAGATGTTGAGTTTTCCCTAATTAATTTGTCACTTAAAAAACATTAGGTAGGCATGTTATATATCAATGGAAAGGTAATTTTGTCTATTTTTCAAAACTGTATATAATTTTTGAAAATTAAAAAATTCGCGGAATACTTTTTTTAAAAAAAATTAAAAAATGTTTTTTATTCAGTTTTTGCGAAGATACAAATTTTTCAAATTGCAATAAAAATTTTATTTATGAATATTTTTTGATGAAATTTTACAGTTAGGTAGATTTTTTTACTTAAAATCCAAAATTAAATCAAAATTTCGAATTTTCTTATTAGAAATCCCGGAATTCCCAAAAAAGTTTTAAAAAATCCCAAAAATGGGATTTTTTAGTTTTTTGCCTATTATATCCATACCAGGGGCGGGGTTATCGAAACCCGTTACAAAATGATTAAGAACATATTGGGTCATATAAAACAGGTCACTATAATTTGATATCGACTATGCGATTTGAGAATTTTTGCTCAAAATTTAATTTTCCATAAAAAATAGGGTTTTTTTTGGATGGACCTGGTCCCCTCGGTATCAAAAATTTTTAGGTTTTGTTTCATTTATCGTACTTTATGTAAAGTCAGCTTTCCAAAAAGTATAAATTCTATATACATCTTCTTAGAAACTTTTTAGATAACTTAAAAAGAAAAAGATACTTTTTTCCCAAAAAAATGACAAAAAATCGCCTTTTTTTAATTTTTTAAATTAAAATGCCTATAACTTTGGACTCAGTCATGATTTTTACATAATTCTTTCACTGCTTGATATATAAACTTTTTGTTAAGCGAATAAAACAAAATGGCGAAAATCGGGAATATTTGGACCTGCTATTATCAAAAAAAACTAAAGTAAGGACGGTAAAAATTTTAAAATTTTAATTTTCAAATGCGAATATCTCCTAAACTATAAGAGATAATTTACTGCTATGACAACATTTTTTATAGTGCTCGATGAGGAGATTCTATATACGAAATTTTTTTTAAATCGGAACTCAAATGAAGAAATAGGATCGTTTTAAAAATTTAACATAGCCGAGGTGTCCTAATTTGATGACCCCCCGCCGGGCCCCTGGTTGGCCTATAAGGTCCAAATTCAAAACCTAAACTCGACAACACCTCCTCTTTGTGCACACCAAATTTCATTAAAATCGGATTAACCGTTTAGAAGTTACCGAATTATTTCCCTCTTTTTTTTTTCCTATACCACTGTGCGATATTTAGTAATTTGCATGTATGCATGTGTGTGAAAGATTTAAGGATTTTCAAAATACATATATATAATTTTGTTCTACACAAATTGATAATGCAACTAGTTAAATACGATTAAAGCGTTTTTAAGGGCAGGACCTAGTATTAGAGATATGACCAATTATAGACCGATCGTAAAAAAATCTTTAAGCTAAATTTCTGTACATAAAAACTATATTTCAGTAAAATTTTCTATCTATATCGTAATTTTGTAATAAGTTATGAGTGTTTATGTGATTTCTGAAGGGAAACTTGTATGGGACCGACCGCACCCATTTTATGAACCAATCGTGAAAAAATCTTGAAATAGAATTTTTGTATACAAAAGTAATATTTGTGCCAAATTTTGTATCAATAGCTTTATTTAGTAATGAGTAATGTGCGTTTAAGACATTTTCGTAAAAGGACTTTGTATGGGAGCTATGACAAAATTTCAAAATTCTGTATGTGAATTTAAGTGATTTTCTGGAGGGGACCTAGTATGAGAACTGTGACCAAATATGGACCGATCGTAAAACAATTTTATAGTTTAATTTATGTATATAAGAACAATATTTTTGCTAAATGTATGGATATCAATATTTGGTAATGAGTTATGTGGGTTTAGGTGATTTTCGGGCGGGAGCCTTGTATGGGAGCTATGACCAAAGATGGACTGATCGTTTTGAAATAACATTTCTGTGTAGAAAAAAATAGTATGTGTGGCAAATTTTTTATGGGTATTACTATTTGGTAATGAGTTATGTGTCTTTAAGTGTTTTTCTGAAAGGGACCTTGTATGGGAGCTATGATCAATTATGGACCGATCGGAAAAAATTTCCTCTGTAATATTTCTGTGTATATAGGCAATACTTGTACCAAATTTTATATGGATATCTTACTTTAGTAATGAGTTATGCGCGTTTAAGTGATTTTCGGGAGGGGACCTTGTATGGGAGCCATGTCCAGTTATGGACCGATCGGAAAAAAATTCTGTGCATATAGGCAATACTTGTAACAAATTTTATGTGGACATCTTACTTTAGTAATGAATTATGCTCGTTTAAGTGATTTTCGGGAGGGGCCTTGTATGGGAGCTATAACCAATTATGGATCGATCCAAAATAACTTTCATATTAATAAGTCTGTATATAAGAGCAATACTTGTACAAAATTTTATATGGATATCTTAATTTAGTAGTGAGTTATGTGGTTTTAAGTGATTTTCGGGATGGGACCTTTTATGGGAGCTATGACCAATTATGGACCGATCGGAAAAAAATTTCACGGTATTAGTATTGTGCATACGAGCAATACTTTTGCCATATTTTATATGGATATCTTAATTTTGTAATGAGTTATATGCGTTTAAGTGATTTTTGGGAGGGGACCTTGTATGAGAGCTATGACCAGTTATGGACCGATCGGGAAAAAATTTCACAGTAATGTTTATGTGCATATGAGTAATACTTATACTAAATTTTATATGGATATCTTAATTTAGTAATGAGTTATGCGCGTTTAAGTGATTTTCGGGAGGGGACCTTGTATGGGAGCTATGTCTAATTATGGACCGATCCAGAAAATCTCTGAATGAATTCTATTGACATAAGATTTTAACTTGTGAAATTTTGTGAAGATATCGACATTGTGACGGAAGTTATTAACAAAAAACCCATTTCCCGGAAATATGTACTTTTGTATGGGAGGTATATGAAATTGTGGACCGATTTCCAGCAGGGATCAAGTTCTCACGTAGATTTTCATGAATTTATCTTCCATAGTTTTCGAGAAAATTACATCAGAATGTGTAAAAAAATGCTTATTTTTTTCACCTTCAAATTCACTTGCCGCACGCAGAGAAAAAACATGGTTCAAAATGGTTACTGAAACTATCCCATGTTTACTGTAACAATATTGTTTTCAAAAACATATAATTGTTATTTTAATTAGATTTTAACAATATTTTAGTTACTGTAAACATTTTCATGTTGAAGGCAATTATAAATTTGAGTATAATTCACTGAATCATAATTATTTTTACAACAACTAAATACTGATAACAAGGAAAACATATTATGTTATTAAAAACCATTTAAACTTGGAAATAATCATAATATGTTATGTTATATAACCATTGTATGTTATGTTGTTATATGTCTGCTGATACATCAACAAATTAATACAGCAACAAAACAACTTTTGCTCACACAGATTACTTTTTCGTGTGTATTTTTTTATGTGACAATAAAATGAGTTGAAATAATTCTCATTTGGTTTATAACATTAAATGTATAAGTATTTCAGTTTGCATAGAATAATGTAGTTATGTTTTTGTGAAGCAAATTGAAATTTGTGAAGTGTGTTAAGTATTGTAATTAAGTTATCTTTATTTATATATATATTTTTTTACTTTTTTTTAAAAAACTGTAATTTTACTGATTCAGTAAAATTTATTTTGATTTCGATACATATTTTTAATCGAATGTTTGAACACATTGGATCATAACATGATCATGTATAACAATCAGTGTGACCAGGTCTCAAAAAATGTTGCGGCTAAAACCCATCCAAAATAATGCTAGAAAAAATGCTAAATTGATTTTAAAATGCCAAAAAAAATGCTAAAATTTTTTAAGTGTTTTTATGAACAATTCATATTAATTTGTAACTGAAATTCATTGTAATTTATAACAAGTAAGAAAGTATATTCTGCCGTGGTTGACCATATGAGTATAAAATTTGATTTATTTTTCGTAATAAGGCATTTATGTTGAATTGAACCTTGGTTCCGATATAGTTAAACTAAGTTTCTGAGAAAGGCTTTATACATTTGTATATGTATGGGGGCTAGGTAAAATAAAGGACGGACTTTAACCATTTTTAAAAGGTTTTGTCATTGGATCAAAAAGCATACGTGCTTATTGTTTTGAAAATTTCAACTTCTACCAGACGGTCAGACTTACATGGCTTAATCGATTCAGAAAATGATTCTTAACCGATTAGTATACTCAAATGTAGTATAGTGGAGTAGGGTAAAAAATTAAGTTCCGTGGTATTAAGATAAACAGAAATGCTAAAAAATATTTCAAAATTTTTGTAAATTTAGCAATATGTAATGTCTCTAACTTTAAAATATTTCTGAATGCAAAAATTACATTAAAACTCTATTAATTACACTAGTTGCTCATGGTATAAAACCTATATGTGTTTTCGGAAGGAAAAGTATAATATTTCTAGTTTTACTTTTTTTATATAAACAATTTTATTTGTCTTCCTCAAAACACTTTAAAAATGGTTTTCATGTCACAAAAATATTGAAAATTCCGTTGAAATAATTTTAAATCTCGGTGAATAGATGTCAGGTTTATAACTCATACTTCCAAGATTTTTTCGGAAAAATATATATGAGAATGTATGAAATGAATTGAGAGATATATTAAAATCCGTAAGTTTGTAATTCTGGAATAAATTGTCAATAATATTTTCGAAATGTATGTATTTTTTTTAATTAAAAAAAAACGTGACAACAAAATTACTAAAAATTTGGTAAAAATAAAAAGAACAGAAAGTAGGATGAGAAAGTCTTAATTATATATTATTGATTTTTTTCAATACTTATTTTCAATAAATTAACAAGAACTCCTGAAGGATGATAAAAATTAAAACCTCTTTATTTCGTATAGGAAAAAATAAAATTTGTTAATTAACCGTCATACATAGCCTTTTCCAAAATTATATGTTTCATTCCATGAGAAAACAAAAAGTATTAGTTTGTAAAATAGCGTACTGAACGTATTTGTAAAAATATATGAAGTCTCTTGAATTATTTCTATCACCTCGAATTTAAAAAAGCATTGGGTTCCAGAAAATATTTTAGAATACAACATTTTAAAGTATTCACTTGTATTGGCGTAATTTTAGGTTATTTATCTTCATGAATCTTTTTGCATTATTTTGAATTACAGTGTAAATTATTACATTTCTCATATTTCTTGTTGCTTGTGATTTTTTCCGGTTAAACCTATTTCCAATATAAATCTTTTTTGCAAAAATTTGTCTTTTTTTTTGTTTATATACTAAAATTGCAAAAAAAGCTAAAAATGCTAAAAATATTTTATAAAAATGCTAAATAAAATGCCAAATGCTAAATTAAAATTTTACAGCTAAATCAAAAAATGCTAAATCTAGCTGCAAAAATGCCAAAATGGTCACACTGATAACAATATTATTATGATAAATAGAAAAATATTATGATGAAATATTTTAACGGTATTTAATCATAATATGATATTTTAAAATTGTTACAATAACGATAATATGTTAAGACTACAATCATAATTTTAACCATGAACATGGTTACCACCAGTGTTGCCACAACAAAATTTTTTTCTAACCAAAATTCGAATAAAAAATATCCAAATTAAGAAAAAAGAAAACAAAAATATTTTTATTTATTTACATTTGGACATTAAAATAATAAATTCATTTTCTGAAGTGGAACTTGTAACTATGTTAAATTTCGTCGCTAAACTGGTATTATGAAGACAGTTATGAGCGTTAAAGTAATTTTCTGTAGGGGATCTTATATGAGACGTATGGTCAATTATGGACTAATTCTCATAAAATCTGACGCAGATATTTTAGTTCCTTTAAAACTTGATTCTGTTGAATTTTGTTGCTATATTGCAGTACATTATGAGCTTTTCTGAGGAGACTTTTTATGAGGAATAGAGTCAATTATATACCGATCCTCATAAACTTTGACAAATACATTTCCAATAAAACTTTTTTTATATTGAATTTCATCGCTATACATGCTTTTTTAAGCAATATAGTAATTTTTTGAATAGGGCATAATATGGGGGCTAGCTGAAATCGTTGTCCGATATTTCAATACCAAGCAAACTGGATCAACTAAAAATATGTTGGCAAAAATATTTCAGTTTTCTATCTTGTTTCTTTTCGACTCTATCGTGTTTTCAACAATAAATATATATCTCTTCGCGGAAAAAAATAACTAACTCCACATTTGACTTTTTGGAAAACAATTTTAAATTAAAAAAATCTTCCCATTTTATGTACAAATTTTAAGATTTCGTTCGAAATTTGGGTTTAAGGGGTATATTTGACCAAATTATAATACCATGTGGCGGATGTTAGCATTACATTCATAACTTCAGCAATATTTGTAAACGCAATCTATTCAAATTGTCCAACAAATTGACCAAAATTTAGAATTTAAGACGGTAAAATAAAAACTAGTATACAACATCATCTAGCAAATATAAATAAAGAACTAAAAGTCATGGTGAGATAGTAGAAGTCAAAGGTCATGAGTATCAAATCTTTGCATATATCGCGATTATTGTTCGTCGTACGAGTTTAGATGTTATTACAAGTTTTGTAGATAATACAATTTCATTTTCCTTAGCTGTGTTACTTAAAAATATCAGTTGATTAATACTTTAAAGATATTGTGATACTATTCTTGCATCAATTAGCAGAAAATACTTTATTAATTCTTATTAAATAATTTATCTTAGAATTTCGACAAATTAGCACAGTATCTGTTTATGCAAAATTTCAAATAGGTATAGAAGTCGCAATTATACTTTAAATTTTTAATTTAATTTGGAGGATATAATCTACTAAGTACGTAGACTATTCCCACCAAATTCCATAAAAATCGAAATGCGAAATATAACCTACTTCGTTTTTTCATATAAGTACCGCGAGTTCTTCACATAAAAAGTACCAATAGAAATATTAACGGAAGGACGGACGAGTTTGAATCGACCCAAAAAGTGATTCATTCCATTATTCACGGTGTTAGATTGGCTAGTGTAAATAAAATAATATTACGGTGTTGTTATGATTTAAATCAACTCATTTAATATGTGGAAAACGCATAGGCACTTTTGCTAAATCCTAAACCAATTAAGATGTGGAAAAATAACTTTGTGCAGTATAACCAGTAGATGTACAAATTGCAGTAATAAAATAATTTCGAATATTAAAAAAAAATTCCACATATTTCCAAAATTCAAAACAGGGGCGATATGTATATTTACATAGTTGGTTTAAACTAGAGATAAAAGAAGTTTTATTAATTTTATTTTTAGAATAAAAGCAAACAACATTTAGTTCAATTGTTTGCAAAAAATAACCAAAACGAAAAAATAATTCACATGTACACATGCAAAACAAAAATAACCAATTTTGGTTAATAATAACCAAAGTGGCAACACTGGTTACCACAACCATGTTTTTTCTCTGCGTTCAAGACGGCACGATAACTCCGAAAGTTTCTAGGTATGACCGGCTGGTACCGTCGGTTTATAGATGACTATGCTACGATAACCTTCCCAATGACAGAGATGTTATGAAAACGAAAATCTTTTGTATCGACAGACGAGTCACAGAAATCCTTTGAAACCGTTAAAGCCAAGTTAACTTTTGCACCGGTATTGGTACATGCAGACTTCAGTAAGCCGTTCATTATTCAATGCGACGCAAGCATTTGTGGTTTAGGAGCAGTTTTGGCTCAACTGGATGTCTTAGGGAACGAGCGACCAATAGCGTACATGTCGCAAAAACTAAACAAAGCCCAGAGAAACTACTCAATCATAGAATTAGAGTGTTTAGCCGTGATTTTAGCCATTAAAAAGTTCAGGGTGTATGTTGAAGGTCATCAGTTTAAGGTTATAACCGACCACGCTAGTCTCAAAAGCCTAATGAGGCAAAAGGATCTATTAGGACCTTTAGCCAGATGGGCCCTAAAATTACAGGGCTTTGTGTACAATATAGAACATCGTAAAGGTAGGGACACTTTGGTGCCTGACGCTTCATCGCGTGCATTTGAAAATGACACATCCATAGATGAAATAGAGCTACAAACCATGCCATCCATTGACATTAATTCAAAAGCCTTCGATAGTTATGAATATACTCGACTTAGAAACGAGTTCTTAAATAACACCTTACCGGATTACAAGGTTATGGACAAATTTATTTACAAGAGAACCAATTTTAGTTCTGGGAAATTATGGGTCCCAGAAGAACTTCGTAAAGAAGTTATATATGCAGCACATGAAGTACCAGGCTCAGCGCATGGTCGAACGCGAGAGAGACAACGAAGCACTCCTTTCATACATTCGGAATGATCAACGTAAATGGTATCAATACTTGGCAAGCATTAACTGTGCGTTACGCAGCAGCGTTCATCAGATAACCGGACGGACACCCTATGAACTTTTATTCGGACAAACTGTGATTACACATGGACAAGACAGCAAAATTTTTACGGAACTTAAAACTTTTATCGGAGACAGACACTGAAATAGAATGACAGGACAATTTTAAGCAAATCGTTATTTTTATTTGAAGGAGTTTAATTTATAATTCGAAACGCTGAATTTGCTTAATTTTTGCTAAGGAATTTATGATTTTAAGATTTAAAGCCTTCATCTCGTGTGTTGTCGACTTTGGAAGACGAAAACCAGACGAATCCTGTCGACTAGTTCTTCTTCAAATTCGGAATTGGTATCATTTACAATGTTTAAAAAAAGCATTTTCATATCCTCATTAATGTTTCACCTGATTTGTACTTCATCTCAACCTGAATTTATAATTATTCTCAAACCTGAAATTACCATTATTACCCTTGATCATAATATCGTCTTAACTTTTGAATATTTTTTCATCTGAGGTGACCAGGTGTAAATTATAGATAACTTGTTCTAGAATTTTTTTCTTGAGTTTTTTTTTATAAATTAACCCGACTGCTGAATGCAAATAGCTACATTTTATGATATAATTTGATTTATTCTTCGATTCCGATTGTTTATAACGTAATTTGATTGTTATTTTTCTTTCGTGTTCAATATCTTTAACTTAATTGTAATCTTTTTGTTTAATTTTCATTTACTCTAAAAGTATGATCACCTAATTGATTTTCGAATGTAAAAATAAAACATCTTTAGAAGTTTATCTTATTACATATTGTACTATAATTCTCCACATATCAATAAATTAACAGTTATACACGGACACCCTACATGAAGATACTAATACTCGAATAATCCAACAAACAAATACATTTTAAACATTTACGTCTGTATTTATAAAAACTTATTTTAGGTTTATTAAAGATTTTAGCCAAAATTCAGGAAAATCGTATTTCTAAACGTCAAAAAACACCTTCAATAAATCATTAACAAATAGAAGAATTTTATTATTGTAGGCTCGAAACTTCTTTAAGCCAACATTAAGTTGATTTTTAAAAAATTTTTTCTCAGATAAAGCTTTTTTGGTTTTACTTTTAAAATAAAATCTAAAAATTCTAATTTTAACGTTTACAAATTTGTAAATAAAATCCCAGAAAAATTTTAAACGATTATATTTTGGGAAAAAAATTAGTACATTAATACACGAATATTTGACACTATGTTTTAGAAAATTTGGAAATGCCCGTCTTCAACCAAATGATGGACAAAATCATTTAATTTGAATTTTTCAAAGTTTGTTGGTTAAATATAATGCCTATAATGTCTACGATATAATTAACAAACAAGTTAGAGTACTATATTCGGCTCTGCCGAATATTAAATACGCTCCTCCCTAAATGATCATATTTTATGGATTGATTCAAATTTACCTTAATATTTTAGACTTACTTTCATTACGCCTTAAAATATGCAATTAAAAACAAAACTACCACTTAACAGACTGTTACAGAGCGTAAATTTAACCTATGTTCTTTATTTAAAATAATTTCTATGTGTGAGAAAAATGTATGGCAATAGTTATAGTTATAAAACTTATATAATTTTGTACGGGAGGTACAATAGATTTTAAACGTTGTGAAAAAAAAAATGATTTAAATTTTTTTATTGTTGAACCGAATTTCGACACTTAATTTGATTAAAAAAAAAATAAGTTATTTATGACAAAAAAAGATAAATCGACCAGGAATCGAACCTGCAATGTTCAGTTTGTTAATTCTCCCTTCCATCCACTACACCACTTCATTATTTTGTCCTTCGTTAACTAATATTTTTCGTATAAAAACACCATATTATTTTCTGTTTGTACAAAACATTGCTGCTGAATAACTTTCATCAACACTGATGTTGCTGAATAGCATAAGAAATTAATAGTTACACTTTCTCAATGTGCACATTTTATTTAATCTTGGGTTAACAACAATTTTTTACACAAACAGGAGAGAGAATTTCTATGTGAACATTAGTTGCTAACAATTACAAAGCTAGTTAATAGTGTAGTAGGAATGGCGTAAAACTAGCAACTAGGAGATTATAAGTTCGAATCCTGTTCGTTTTGGACAGTTTTTATTTATTTTTTTGCGGAAAATAATCGATTTTATAATCCCTATGGGTGGTACAAGAAATTGTGGACTGATTTCGATTTTCAACTCAGTGGATACCCAAACTATATGTATGACAAAATTCAAAAATAAATATTTGTGCCAAATTTTTTATGGATATCATTATTTGGTAATTAGTAATATGCGTTTAAGTGATTCTTAACAGTTGACTTTTAACACAACACTGTCATATTGTTTTTTATTACTTAAGATTCACAATATATTAATTACACTATTTTTCTATGAAAATTATTCAATAACTCATTTAAGTTTTACAATGAATAATTAAAACTGAACATGACTGGACAAAACACAAAAGATCACTGAACTTAGCAAAATTTCTGCATTATTTATTTTTTTTTCGCGTTCTCGCTAAAAAATGGTTTATTTATATTTTTTTGTTTTTGCACTCTTCCTACTATCATCCGGAAGTAACCTAAAAGTATACTTCCAGACGGCGAAAACTAGAAATCAATGTATTTTGTTTTTGTAAAATGTGTGCTCTCGTCTGACAATCGTACAGAAGTGACTACAATCCACACTTCCAGATGAATAAAATACAACATTAATGTGAACAGTCTTCAAACTGTCTTCCAGAAGTGACATAAACATACAAATAAAGAAGATACAAATTAGGAAACAATGTATTTTGTTATTGTAAAATGCGTGTTCTCACCCAGCTCTCATTCAGAAGTCACTAAAACGTATACTTCCAGATGAAAAAAATTCAACAGTCATGGTTTTTTGTTTAAGCAAAATGGATGCACTATTCTAACTATCATCCGGAAGCAACTTAAATGTATATTTCTAGAAGACGAAAATTCGAAATCAATGTATTTTGTTTTTGTAAAATGTGCGTTCTCGTATGACAATCGTCCAGAAGTGTTTTTGACGTGGCGTCGGGGGTGATGCGCAATCGTTTTGTCTTCTAAATGTTTGAAGGGTTTAAAATACATACATATATAGGTTTGTTTGAATACATTTCTAGTAAAAGTAATAAAACAAGAGAAAAATAAAAAATATTCTCAAAAATATAAAAAGTAAACGAACGAAATTCAAGTAAATTTTGTTTTATTGTCATTATATTGAAAAATTTAAAACAAATTATATGAAAATTTTTTCCAAAAAAATCAATACAGAACAAATTTTGTTTTACTATTTTTACTCGATCAAAATATTCAAGCCAAAAATAGTAAAAGAGAAACATATTTTATTTTAAAGAGCTTACTATTTTTTACAATTTTTTGTGTACAAAAACAGAAAACTTACAAAAATAGTAAAAAATGGTGAAACTAGTAAAAAATTTTTTGTAAACGAACAGACTTTATATAATTTTGTTCTACACAAATTGGTAATGCAACTAGTTAAATACGGTTAAAGTGCTTTTAGGGGCAGGACCTAGTATGGAAGATATGACCAATCATAGACCGATCGCAAACAATTCTTTAAGCTAAATTTCTGTACATAAAAGCTATATTTCAGTCATATTTTGTATCTACATATATCGTAATTTAGTAATAAGTAATGTGTGTTTAAGTGATTTTCTGAAGGGAACCTTGCATGGGACCGACCGATCGTGAAAAAAACTTGAAATAGAATTTTTGTATACCAAAGTAATATTTGTGCCAAATTTTGTATCAATAGCTTTATTTGGTAATGAGTAATGTGCGTTTAAGAGATTTTCGTAAAAGGACCTTGTATGGGAGCAATGACCAATTATGCATATAAAGACAAAATTTCAAAATTATTTGGTAATGAATATTGGTAATGAATATTGTGAATTTAAATGATTTTCTGGAGGGGACCTAGTATGAGAGCTATGACCAAATATAGACCGATCGTAAAACAATTTTAAAGTATATAATAATTTTATGTATATAAGAGCAATATTTGTGCTAAATGTATGGATATCAATATTTGGTAATGAGTTATATGCGTTTAACTCATTATCGGGAGGGAACCTTGTATTGGAGCTATGACCAAAGATGGACCGATCGTAAAAACATTTCTGTGTACAAAAATAACATGTATGCCAAATGTTTTATAGGTCTCATGAGTTATGTGGCTTTAAGTGTTTTTCTGAGTGGGACTATGATCAATTATGGACCGATAGAAAAACAATTTCACAGTAATATTGCTAATGTTATGAGCAATACTTTTGTCAAATTGTATATGGATATTTCAATTTAGTAATGAGTTATGCGCGTTTAAATGATTTCCGGGGGGGGCCTTGTATGGGAGCTATGTCCAATTATGGACCGATCCAGAAGATTTTTTCTCTCAATAAATTCTATTGACATACGATTTTAATTTGTAAAATTTTGTGAAGATATCAACATTCTGACGGAAGATATTAACAAAAAACTCATTTTCCGGGAATATCTGCTTTGGTATGGGAGGTATATGAAATTGTGGACCGATTCCGGTCATTCCTTTTATGAAATTATCTTGCATAGTTTTCGAGAAAATTACATCAGAATGTGTAAAAAATGCTTATTTTTTCGGAGTTGTTTTAAATTTTGATTCATAACTTTTCCCGATGTGAACCAATTTTTTGCTTATTTTCAATACCAAACAACTTAGGAAAATTAAGAACATTTTGGTTGAATTTTGTTAAATTCTATTGCTTCGTTTTATCGTGAGCGTGTTTTACACAGACAGACGGACATAGCTAAATCGACTCAGAATTTGATAAGGACCCAGAATATATATATACTTTGTTGGGTATCAGATGAATATTTCTTGGTGTTACACACGGAATGACAAAGTTATATATTTATACCCTCTATCACCACTGATGGTGGTGGTGGGTTCTGCGTTCACATTATAAATGTTTATTAAGCTGGCCACACACCATAATATTCAGTAAAATGACATGTAAATATTATAGTGTAGATACAAAATGAAATAAAACTTACTGAAAATACGGATGGAAAATTGAAAATCTAATGATTTTTAAAAATTTTTTTGTTATTTAAACAAATATAAACAAATTTCAAATAAAAACAGAAACAAAATAAAAATTTACGTTTTTTCATTGAATTTTTATACCCACCATCAAAAAAGATGGGGGGTATATTGATTTTGTCATTCCGTTTGTAACACATCGAAATATTGATCATAGACCCACAAAAGTATATATATTCTGGGTCCTCATTAAATTCTAAGACGATCTAGCCATGTCTGTCCGTCTGTCCGTCCGTCTGTCTGTCTGTCTGTTGAAAGCACGATAGAGTCCGAATGGAAAGAGCTAGAGGGTTGAAATTTCACATAAATATTTTTTATAGGTAAGGTTTCCTTGGTATTGGAAATGGGCAATATCGGTCCACGTTTTCGGATAGCCCCCATACAAGTGGCCCCTCGAAAAGCAGCTTTAACAGCCATAACTTGTTTAAAAATACGAATATTGCGATGAAATTCGACATAAGTAAGTTTCTTATGATCCAAAATCACTATGTAAAATTTTATGAGGATCGGTCCATAATTGACCCTACCCCCCATATAAGGTCCCCTTCAGAAAATGACTTTAACGCTCATTACTGGCTTAAAAATACTAGTATATAGATGAAATTTGACATAAGTAAGTTTCATACGAGTCAAAATCTATCTAAAAAATGTTATGAGGATCGGTCCATGATTGACCCTACCCCCCATATAAGGTCTCCTTCAGAAAATGACTGCAACGCTCATTAATGGTTTAAAAATACGAGTGTAGCGTTGAAATTCGACACAAATAAATTTAATACGATCCAAATTCTGTCTACCAAATTTTATGAGGATCGACCCATAATTGACCCTACCCCCCTATATAAGATCCCCTTCAGAAAATTACTTTAACGCTTATAACTGGCCTAAATATACGAGTATATAGATGAAATTCGACATAAGTAAGTTTCGTTCGAGTCGAACGAGGTTTGATGGTGGGTATATAAGATTCGGCATAGCCGAATATAACACTCTTACTTGTTTTTTTTAAATTGAAGTTTCATTTTATTTCAAATATGTTAGTGTTAAAACAAAATATATTTTCTGTTTGATTTTTTTGATAATCATACCAATTTTCATTTTATTTTGTTTTGGCAGTATGAAATAAAAATCTAACGACTTCTATATAAATATAAATATGTTAGATATAAATATAAATATGTTTGTAATTAAAATATGTTATATTTATTTATTTTGCTTCATAGCAATCTTTATATCAAAAAGCACCAAAAATCCCATATTTTTTTCTTCGTTTATTTAAAAGCGAGATTTAAAAGTATAGTAACACGTGAATAAAGCAACCAAAAAGTCTGCGTTCATTTGTTTAGTTTTGATAGTATCGTTACATCTTTTGTCCTTTTTTCTTGTTTTTGCACACTTTCAGTTAATGGTTATTACAATAGATCGTTTGCATATTTTTGTATAAAAGTTGTAAGAATAATAAAAATGGATAGCAAAGGTAAAGAAATTAGTGTTTCAGAAAGAAAAAATTATAATCAAATTGTGGAAAGAAGGAAAAAGCTTCAGAAAACATTTTTTTCTGATCGGTCCATAAGTGGTCATAGCTCCCATACAAGGTGCCCTCCCAAAAATCACTTAAAACCACATAACTCATTAGTAAATGAAGATATCCATAGAAAATTTGGTACATGTATTGCTCTTATATACAGGAATATTACTGTGAAAGTTTTTTTGGATCGGTCCATAATTGGTCATAGCTCCCATACAAGGTCCCCTCCCGAAAATCACTTAAAACCACATAACTCTTTAGTAAATTAAGATATCCATATAAAATTTGGTACAAGTATTGCTCATATGCACAGAAATATTACTGAGAAATTTTTTTCCGATCGGTCCATAACTCGTAATAGCTCCCATACAAGGTCCCCTCCTCACTTAAACGTACATAACTCATTACTAAATTAAGATATCTATATAAAGTTTGGCACAAGTATTGCGCATATACAGAGAAATATTACTGTGAAATTGTTTTCCTATCGGTCCATAATTGATTATAGCTCCCATACAAATAGTGATACCCATAAAATATTTGGCATAAATACTATTTTTGTACACATAAATGTTATTTCAAAATTCTTTCACGATCGGTCCATCCTTGGTCATAGCTCCCATACAAGGTTCCCTCACGAAAATCACTTAAACGCATATAACTCATTACCAAATTTGACATTTAGAAAAATATTGCTCTTATATACATAAATTACACTATAAAATTGTTTTACAATCGGTCCATATTTGGTCATAGCTCCCATACAAGGTCCTTTTACGAAAATCTCTTAAACGCACATTACTCATTACCTAATAAAGCTATTGATAAAAAATTTGGCACAAATATTAGTTTTGTATACAAAAATTCTATTTCAAGATTTTTTCACGATCGGTTCATAACATGGGTGCGGTCGGTCCCATACAAGGATACAAAATTTGACTGAAATATAGCTTTTATGAACAAAAATTTAGCTTAAAGAATTTTTTACGATCGGTCTATAATTGGTCATATCTCCCATACTAGATCCTGCCCCTAAAAGCGCTTTAACCGTATTTAACTTGCTCAATTTGTGTAGAACAAAATTATATATGTATTATATAAATCTTTAAATCTTTCACACACATGCAAATTACTAAATATCGCTAATCGCTATAAAAATATAAAGAAAATGGCGTTTGTAATTAAGCTAATTAAGCTGTTTAAATCCAGGGATTTTTCTATTGAAAACATAAGAAAACATATTTTTACAAATATTTGATCAATTAGAAAAGTATTAATATAAGTAGCTGGTGGAGGGTATTTAAGATTCGGCTCAGCCGAATAAAGTACTCTAACTTGTTTTTTTTTTCATTAGGGTTGACAAATAATACAGTATTCTGTCAGTATGGTGGGTGGGTATCAGAAAGGTATTTGCTATACCTTAAGCTATGCCAGTTTCATCAACCGTTTCTCTGCATGTCTTTCGTTTTCTGTATGGATTGCTTTGTAGATTATAAGCTACCTAAAGTAAAATCCCTTGTAGCTGATTCTGAATTATTTTGTTGTATGATTATTTGGGAACTCAACACAATCCAACCCCCCTCCAACGACGAGCACAGCTGAAATAATAGGTAGCATTGTTCCCATCGTAATACCCCTACTCTAAGAATCGTTACAGCATGTAGAGCCCGGATTAAGTGAGAACACATAAAAGGGGACTTTTTGGTACTTTTTCGTTCTTCAAAAGGTACTTTTTGAATTTTCTATAATACTGAACCTAGGAATACGAACCCATAAATGGGGACTTTTTAGTGCTCTTTCGTTCTACACAAGGTACTTTTTGATTTTTCTTAATATTAAACCTAGAAATATGATATTAAGATTAGGTGAGAACCTACGAAAGGTTCATTCTTCAAAATGTTCTTTTTTGAATTTTCTACCATACAGAACATAGAAACATGAAATTAAGTGAGCGAGAACATATAAATGGGGACTTTTTCCTTCTTCATGAACCTAGAAACATAAAATTAATCATTCAGGGTCCTAAGTTAGCGAAAATCTGCAGGAATGTTGGTACTATTTCGTTCTATGACTGGTATTTTTTGGCTTTTATACACACAGGTAGCACCCCGATTGATTGAAAATCTTTAAAATTAGACTTGCCGGTACTTTTTTCTTTAACGACTGGTATTTTTAAATGTTTGTAATAAAATTTATACTGACTGTTTTTTAACACATCATGGTGAAGGGTATATAAGGTTCGGCACAGCCGAATATACTTGTCTACTTGTTTTAGTTTTTATTTGTCTACAAGAAATGAAAACGAACAGCTGATTATGATAAATACCCAAACTGAATTACGTACAGCTTGTGTAATTCGCAGCTAAAATTTTGTATTGCCAATTATGTATTTCTGTTTGTAATTGGGGATGAGAGCGTTAATAATGAATAAACGCATCATTTGAACGGGGTATAACATTATTCATTCAGCTTCCGCTACAACTTAGTAGGTAGGGATATATTTTTGCACTTTACTTTTCTAAGAAGCCTGGGCAATGCAGGTACAAGTAGCTAGTACGTTTATGTATTTATAAGTAAATTAAGTTATGTCTATTGCTTACAGGCAAAAATCAGTTTCAGTTAACATGTAGGTGCAATTTATTAAAAATTTTGCATTACTGGTTTAACTATTTCCTGATTTGAGTCTGTCAGCAGGAGTTTATTTAATGCAAACCTGGCATCATGTTGTTGATTGGAAATATTATTTCGCAAGTTATTTTGTTGCTGCTGGGTTTTTGGATGAACCCGATGAGCCGATGACTTCTGTTGGTGAAAATGGTGTCGTTGAGTTAGGGATTGCAAATGTAAGCCAGTCACAAAGTTACGATAACGATCATTATTTATACAGGAAAATTCGGCGGAACTAACTTCATCGCTCAATGATGAGCCAATTGACCACATATTCTAAAAATAATTAGCTTAATAATAAAATTTATAACTTAAATAGAGAAAATATTTCGAAAATCAATGAGAGAATGTTTCAAAACTTTTAAAATTAATTTGTAATAGGTACGATAAAAATTTAAATTATGGTCTGAATCTAAAAATCAGAGGCAAACATATTTTTTCCAAAAGTTAATTGGATTTGTACACATACCAGTGCACTGGGGTTTAGAAATTAATTTCATCAGCCAAATGTCTAATTTTTGGCTAACACCTTTTACGTTTTTTCAAATTTACATTATTTATGGAAAAACAACTCTAATTTTTCTAGTCGGCAATATACATAGCATATATGTACATTAGAGTGCTTCAAAAAAAAAAACGCAGTTGCGAATTTTTTCGAATACGTATTAATTATTTACTGTTGTACATTTTAAACAAAGTATTTTCAGAGTATTATAGACCAGATAATATAAGATATATATTCCAAATTTTATTCAAATCGGACATTCTTAACCCATAAAATGTGAAGTTTAAAGGTAAAATTTTGCAATATTGTGAATTCTCAGTATAACGAAATATTATTTATTTGTTGGCCAATAACAGCGAAATAAGCGAAATTAATCCTTCAAAACGCATGGGACAAATTTAACCCGGAAGTTCAAAAATGGTAAAAACATTATCCATGAATAATGTTTTATGTATTTAGAGAAATAACAGAAATAAAACAAAAAAAAATTTGCATTAGGTATAAAATCTTATGATTTAACCCTTTTTGAGCATATAAAGTTTGTACATAAATTATCAGTTTTAAAAACAAAATTTTTCTTTTAAAAAGAAATCCTCCAATAGAAAAATTTGTATATCTGAGAAACTATTAGAGCTAGAATCTTCAAATTTTACATGAAGAACTTTGACATTCATGTGAACATTTAAAGAGAAAAGGGTGGACTTTCAATGGGGGATTGGCACCTCCCATATGAATTAAATATAAAATTTCGTATATCTGGGAAACTATTAAATCTTAATTAACGTTTAGAAAAATAGGCGAACTTGCAATAATTTGAATGGCATCTCATTATACATACATATATCTATATAAAAAAACTATTATAGTTAGAATCTTCAAAATTGTTAAGTGGGGATTTTTATTTATACCCACCACCACCATCAGTGGTGATAGAGGGTATATATAACTTTGTCATTCCGTGTGCAACACCAAGAAATATTCACCCAACAAAGTAAAACACGCTCACGATAAAACGAATTAATAGAATTTAACCAAATTCACCCTAAATGTTCTTCAAAATCGGTTCACACCGGGAAAAGTTATGAATCAAAATTTAAAACAACCTCGAAAAAATAAGCATTTTTTACATATTCTGATGTAATTTTCTCGAAAACTATGCAAGATAATTCCATGAAAATCACTATACATTCGTTTCTACACAAGAGCTTAATCCCTGCTGAAAATTACCAGAATCGGTCCACAATTTCATATACCTCCCATATAAAAGTACATATTCCCGGAATATGGGTTTTTTGTTAATAACTTCCGTCACAATGTCGATATCTTCACAAACAAATTAAAATCTTATGTCAATAGAATTCATTCAGAGAAAACATTTTATGGATCGGTTCATAATTGGACATAGCTCCCATATTAGGTCCCCTCCCGAAAATCACTTAAACGCATATAATTCATTACTAAATTAAAATATCCATATATAATTTGGTACAAGTATTGCTCTCACATACAGAAATATTACTATAAAAATTTTTTCCGATCGGTCTATAATTGGTCATAGCTCCCATACAAGGTCCCCCTCCCGAAAATCACTTAAAACCACATAACTAAATAGTAAATGAAGATATCCATAGAAAATTGCTCTTATATACAGGAATATTGCTCTTATATACAGGAATATTACTGTGAAAGTTTTCTTGGATCGGTCCATAATTGGTCATAACTCCCATACAAGGTTCCCTCCCGAAAATGACTTAAACGCGCATAACTCATTACTAAATTAAGATTCCATATAGAATTTGGTACAAGTATTACTTATATGCACAGAAATATTACTGAAAATTTTTTTCCGATCGGTCCATAACTGGTCATAGCTCCCATACAAGGTCCCCTCCCGAAAATCACTTAAACGTACATAACTCATTACTAAATTAAGATATCCATATAAAGTTTGGCACAAGTATTGCTCATATACATAGATATATTACTGTGAAATTGTTTTTCTATCAGTCCATAATTGATCATAGCTCCCATACAAGGTCGATTTCAGAAAAACGCTTAAAGGCACATAACTCATTACCAAATAGTGATACCCATAAAATATTTGGCATAAATACTATTTTTGTACACATAAATGTTATTTCAACATTCTTTCACTATCGGTCCATCCTTGGTCATAGCTCCCATACAAGGTTCCCTCACGAAAATCACTTAAACGCACAAAACTCATTACCAAATTTGACATTTAGCAAAAATATTGCTCTTATATACATAAATTACACTATAAAATTGTTTTACGATCGGTCCATATTTGGTCATAGCTCTGATACTAGGTCCCCTCCAGAAAATCACTTAAATGCACAATATTCGTTACCAATGATATACATAATTGTTCATAGCTCCCATACAAGGTCCTTTTACGAAAATGTCTTAAACGCACATTACTCATTACTAAATAAAGCTATTGATACAAAATTTGGCACAAATATTAGTTTTGTATACAAAAATTCTATTTCAAGATTTTTTCACGATTGGTTCATAAAATGGGTGCGGTCGGTCCCATACATGAAGAACTTTGACATTCATGTAAACATTTAGAGAATAACGGGAGGACTTTCAATGGGGGCTTGGCACCCATATATGAATTAAATAAACTATTGTAGTTAGAATTTTCAAAATTGTTAAGTGTGTTTTTTATTTATATTGCTTTCAGGGTAGCAAAGCACACTGGGTATAACTAGTACATATATATATAAATGAATGTGTGTTTGTTTGTATGTTTATATAAACGGCTGAACCGATTTTCTTGAAATTTTCACAGCGTATTTCTGTATGTCTGGAATAGGTAATAGGCAGCTTTTTATTTTGAAATTTCAAGTGGGCGGGAAGCCACGCCATATTAAGGAATCAAATCCGTGTATTGGAGATAATATAACAGTTAGAATCCTCAGATTTTGTCGGAGCCATTTTAATGTCAATATGATTATTTAGGACAAAAAGTAGGCGCACTAGCGTACGAATAACTTCAACATCCATTTAAACATTTTGGGTAATAAATTGGCGGACTACCCATGAGGGGAGCGGCACCTCCCATATTAACTAAGTACAAAAATTTGTTTATCTGGGAAACTAATAGAACTGAATTATGTAAGTTTTGCACAAAGAACTTAAATATTCATCTGAACATTTTGGAGGAAAAAGAGCGGACTTTCATCTGGGGGGCTTGAAGCCCTCATATTATTTAAATAGAAAAATTCGTATTTAGATTAGATTATTCACCCTTTTTATGGATTACATTTAAATCTTAATAAACGTTTAGAATAATTGGCGAACTTGCAATAATTTGAATGGCATCTCATTATACATAGCTAGTATATATTTATATATATATATATATATATATATATATATATATATATATATATATATATATATATATATATATATATAAATATACAGTGATGTTCCGAAAAATAGAGCCACCTCCTCTTTCGAAGTTTCTTTTTACTTAAAATCCCTCCAATGAAGAATTGAGTTGGAAAAACTAACTGAAATTTTGTACTGATCAGTTATGAATATAATACCATTATTTTTGCAATAATTTACGCGTCACTTTTCGTAATTTTAATGAGATTTTAAATTAAGCTATATAAAAATGCAAAAATATAAAAATTTAACAATTTGTAGACAATTTTCAAATTGAAATCGATACAAATTGTAAGTTAAAGGCTTATTATTACAACCCTAATATAATCTCATTATAAACAATAATTTTGAGTCCAAAAAGATGCAGAAGCAAACTTTGCCGGCGAGACCGCAGAAAAATTATAAAAATACGCCATGTTCAAGACAAATTGTTGAAATAATTCTTTGGTCCAAAAAAATAGTATAAACTGTAAAAATGCAATTTAAACCAGAAAATATCAAGAAAGAATAAGAAATAACACTTCTTTTTGGAGCAAGAAATATTGAGTCATGTAAAAAAATTGCGCTTTTGAGGACACAATGGTAGGAATCTCCTTAAAAAGTGGTATTTCTCATTCAGCATAGCATCATTAATTATAATTATGGAATATTTACGGTCCTATCTTCCCTCAATCCGAAATAGAGACCATGTTCCAAACAAGAAAAAATAACCCCATACCATTACGTATCCGCCACCATGTTCAATGATCTTCATAGCACATTGGGGACAAAATCCAGTGTTGGAACGTCTACGTATAGCTATACGGATCATATCAGAATAAAATAAATATACTTTTTTACATCTGACCACAAAATATTTCGATTCCTGCTCAAGGGGAGATTTCAAATGTTTTTGAAAAATTTTATTTTTTCTTTCAGGATCTTTAAAGTACCATATAATACTTTTCTACTAATTTTACCCTTTTAATAATTTTTATACATGAGAGGTCTTACTATGAAGCTGGCAACATCTAAATTATATTCCCTTTTAAGGTTATACGGAACACACAAAAGTGTCATCCTCTGCATGAGTCTGATTTTTTCGCTTAAAAAAAGATGTAATTTTGTATTTGTTTTCCATATTTTTTGGCTTAAACTTATATTTTACAGCATCTTCTATTACTTTCTTGGATCCATATGGTCAATCAAGCTTCGAAAAAACAAATGTTTACATAAAAATTAATGTAAAAAGTATACTTTTATATTAAGAATTTCATTTATAATTAACATTTTAAAAATAAATACAAAACGCAGTTAAGAAATCTCAGCTTGTGTTCCCAGTGTAATACTGTGAATCGTTCCTATTATTTTTTCCAATATCAAACTTTTTTAAATACGAATAAAATATGATGGAGCAAAAAAACTTACTTAACTAAAAACTCCATATATCGTAGCAAAGTAGACTTAAATACCTTTTATTTAAGATACATATCTAACGGGTAGTTTTTGAGAAAATTTAGTTTTCACCACAAAATAAAGTCGTTTCTATTATTTTTTCCACCACTGTAATATATATATATATTTAGTTCAGATGTATAAATATAACATATAAATCTAAGTATCACTAAAAAGCAACAAAATAAACATCACTATTTAAAATTTTCTTATTTTTACTTATTTTCCTTGTAATTTTTAATAAATTTTTGCAAATATTGATAAATTTCGTTGATATTTGACTAATTTAATAAACCTAAAATAAGTTTTTATAAATACAGCCGTAATTCTTTAAAGTATTTGTTAAACATAAAACAATTTTTTTTAATTCGCAATTTTTTTCTAAATTTACAATAATATTTTTTAAATGAACTAACATATTTATGTCATTAAAAAAATCGTAAAATAAACATTTTTTTCTGAAATTATTTTCAATTTTACTAAAATATTTCGTACAATTTCGTATATATTACGAAAGAATTTCGTGGTGCCAAACCACGAAGCATTTCGTATAATGTACGACATTTTTCGTGTATATTAGGCATTGATTATTTTCAGTGTATAAATCATTCTGCTAAAATATTTGACATCGGAATAAAACATGGTTTGTGAATATGTAAATCATTATACTAATTTTTTTGGCATCGGCAAGATCAGCCCATAATTGGTCATAGCACCCGTAAAAAGTTTATATCCATATCACTTAATGACAGAATTATTGAAGATTTGGATCCCGAAGATATCTGGGGTCTTCAGAAAATTGACAGACAGACAGACGGACATGGCTTAATCGACTCCGCTATCTATAAGGATCCAGAATATATATACTTTATAGGGTCGGAAAATTATATTGTGGAAATTACAAACGGAATGACAAACTTATATATACACTTCTCACGAAAGTGAAGGGTATAAAATATTTAATTGAACTTAAAATAGTTTTTTGCGATTTCATAGAAATTTCTGCCTAAAAACAAAAAATTAAATACATTTTTATTTCATAATGTGCTTAAAATGAGCATTTCTGTTTTAACGTTTTGTTTGCCCGATGTTCACATTACAATAAATAATTTGTTAAAACAATTGACGTATAAAACAGTAAAAAACATGATTTTGTTTGCTGACAAAGAGGAACACAGCAAGAGGAACAGTTTCTGCGCAACCGAACTTAAAGCCAAAACTATATGTGTTTATATTTGCTAAAAAGATATATCATTGAATAATAACTTCTATTTATTCTAAAATTTCATTTAATATTGTTTTTCATCAACATTTTTCCACAAAAAAAAAATACAAATTACATTTCAATACCCTGTGCAACTGGAAAAGAGATATATTGGTTGTTTGGAACGGTTTATAGCGATTTATAAAAATCGCTATAGCCGGGAAATAACCAAATTATAAATAATTTTCATTAAATTATATATAAAACTAGCTATACCCAGTGTGCTTTGCTACCTTAAAAACCGCACTTTACGATTTTTGAAGATTCTAGTTCTATTAGTTTCCCAGTTGTACGAATTTTTATTTTAATTCATATGGGAGGTACCATAACCCCTTTTGATAGTCCACAATAGGGGTATGGTACCTCCCATGTTCACATGAATGTGAAAATTCTTCGTGACAAATTTGAGGTTTCTAGATTCAAATATTCACATGTCAGAGTTGTTAGCGAAAAATTTAAGGATTTTAGCTCTAATAGTTTCTCAAATTTATAACTTTTGTATTTAATTCATATGAGAGGTTCCAAGAACCCCAAATGAATGTCCGCACATTTTACTTCCAAATGTTCACTTTTATGTTAATGTTAAGATTCTACCTCTAATAGTTTCCCAGATAAAAGAATTTTTTATTTAATTCATATGGTAGGTACAACGGCCCCTATTGCTAGTCCACCAATTTTTTCCCGAAAAATGTTCATATAGATGGTAAAGTGCTTTGTGCAAAATTTACAGATTGTAGGTCCTATAGTTTCCCAAATAAACTCCCACTACTGCTAGTCAGCTAATTTTTTGTCTTAAGTATTCATGTTGATACTAAAGTGGCTGCAAAAAATTAGAGGACTCTAGCTGTAATATTTTCACAGATATACTAAATTAAGGTTTTCTTATATGGGACGCGCCACACCCACTAAGCAAGCCCAGCAGTTTAGCATTTATAAAATCCAAACAAACAACAAAAACAAACAAACAAACCATACATACATACATACATCATACATACATACATACTACATACATACATACATACATACATACATACATACATACATACATACTACATACATACATACATACATACATACATACATACATACATACATACATACATACATACATACATACATACATACATACATACATACATACATACATACATACATACATACATACATACATACATACATACATACATACATACATACATACATACATACATACATACATACATACATACATACATACATACATACATCATACATACATACATACATACATACATACATACATACATCATACATACATACATACATACATACATACATACATACATACATACATACATACATACATACATACATACTACATACATACATACATACATACATACATACATACATACATACATACATACATACATACATACATACATACATACATACATACAGACATACATACATACATACTACATACATACATACATACATACATACATACATACATACATACATACATACATACATACATACATACATACTACATACATACATACATACATACATACATCATACATACATACATACATACATACATACATACATACATACATACATCATACATACATACATACATACATACATACATACATACATACATACATACATACATACATACATACATACATACATACATACATACATACATACATACATACATACATACATACATACATACATACATACATACATACATACATACATCATACATACATACATACATACATACATACATACATACATACATACATACATACATACATACATACATACATACATACATACATACATACATACATACATACATACATACATACATACATACATACATACATACATACATACATACATACATACATACATACATACATACATACATACATACATACATACATACTATAGACTAGACTATAGGCTAGGCTATAGATATTTCTATCAAATAGTTTTTGTCAATATCAAATGAATGAGGACAATCTACGGAAATCAAAATTATATTTTGTTTTTACTTTTCAGGAATAAAAAGTGTTAACAATGTCTTTTGAAAATTTCATCCTTTTATATTCTTAAAAATGTTCAATATATTTTTCTCCAAAATGCATTCTTTACCACACACTTAAAGATTGTTCCTGTAGCACTATTAGTTAAGTTGCTAAAAATATATTATTACTCTAATATTAATATACTAGCTATACCCAGTGTGCTTCGCTACCCTCAACACAATGGAATAAAATAAACATAATTATTGTAAATGTATAAAGAATATCTGCAATATCAAAAAGTCCCCTTTTAGAGAACTTCTTAAGTTTGATTTTATGATTCTAGTCTCAATATTACAGAAAATAAAAAAACAGTTGAAGAACGAAAAAGTACCAGACAGTGCCTTTTTATGGATTTTCGTCAAATCAGGATGACGCATGTTTAATTTTCAACCAGAAACCAAAAAATCTCATACAGATTTTTATACAATCAGGAAGCTGCGTGTCCAATTTTATGTTTTTACGTTCAATATTATAGAAAATTCGAAAAGAATTAGAAAAAGAACAAAAGAGGATACTGGTACCTTTTTTAATTTTCATTCAATTATGTTTACATATATTCAATATTTTAGAAAGCTCAAAAAGTACCAGTTGAAGTACGAAAAAGTACCAAAAGACATATTTTATTTAATTTCATGTTCCTAAGTTCAATATTATAGAAAATTCAAAAGAACGAAAAAGTACCAGAAAATATTCCAGTTTAAATTTTCATTCACTCAAGTCTCTGATTGCTTAGTTTTGTGTTTCTAGGTTCATTATATGTAATAAAAAACTCAAAAAGTACCGTTTGAATAACGAAAAATTACCAAAGGGCCCCCTTTTATTGATTCTCATTAACTCCGGGATCCACATGCTTAATTTCATGTTTCTAGGATCAATATTATAAAAAACACAAAAAGTACCTTTTGAAGAACAATAGCTTTTATAGGTTATCACTCAATCCGGGCTATACATGCTTAATTTCATGTTTCTAGGTTTAATATTATAAAAATTTCAAAAAGTACCAGACGCAGTTCGATAAAATACCAAAAAGTCTCCTTTTATGGGTTTTTATTTATTCCAGGCTCTAAATGCTTAGTTTAATGTTGCTAGGTTAAAACTCAAAAAGTACCAGTCAAAGAACGAAAAAGTACCAAAAAGTCCCATTTTATAGATTCCTATTTCCTCCGTGCTCTACATGCTTAATTCATGTTTCTAGGTTCAATATTATAGAAAATTCAAAAAGTACCTTTTGCAGAACGAACAATTACCCCTTTTATAGGTTCTCACTTAATCAGGGCTCTACATGCTTAATTTCATGTTTCTAGGATCAATATTATAGAAAATTAAAAAAGTACCATTTCAAAAACGAAAAATTATCAAAAAGTCCCCATTTATAGGTCCTCACTTAATACGGGCTCTACATGTATAATTTCATGTTTCTGGGTTAAATATTATAGAAAATTCAGAAAGTACCTTTTGAATAACGAAAAATTGCCAAAAAGTCTCCTTTTTAACGAAATAGAAATTCTGTTCCAAAAAGTTGCAACATCGTATTGGGAGTCCATTCATTAATAAACCAAAAACAATGTTTTATGAAAAAAGTACCAAAAATAGGTACAATTTTCACCCCTAAAGGGGCCGAATTTTAAAAAAGTACCAGACACCTGTCCGCTTATTTTTTAAATGAACGACGATAACTGTTTATGTATCTTTTATAGTTTAGGAGATATGAGGTTACAGAATTTACCCGTTTTTCCCTCTAAACATTCGATGTCCAATATTTTACTCACATTTATTTTCTTATGTATCAAGAAATTTTTTCAGATTAGATATTAGAGTAATAATATAATTTTTTACTGCTTAAATAATAAAGCTATAGAAACAAATTTTAACATATATTTATTGAAAAAAATATAATGGAAATTCCCAAGGATATGAAAGGATGAAACTTGCAAATGATATTATTAATTTTTTTTCGTACTGAAAAATAAAAACAAAAAAATATATTTGATTTTTGGAGATTGTCCTCTTTTATTTGATACCCATATTGACTAAAACTATTCAGTAAATATATTTAAATTACTTTGTATGTCCTTAAAAGTTTGACGTCCTTTGGAAAGGAGAAACGATCAGAAAATTATAAACTGAAAACGCAATTTATCTTTAAATGATACCTAGTATCATATGTATATGGTCTCTTTCAATTCCAATAAAAAAATGGAAGTGTGTTGGTTTTATTGTTTTGCGTATTTTGTTTTTTGGACCTCATGAAACTTGGTAGAGAGTTATATAATCAGGTATGCAATTAAATTCATTTTTAAAATCGAATCGATTTGAAATCAACAAAAACGATTTGTTGTATGATATAATATTAAATTTCTGTGATTTTCAATACAGTATTTTGTTGTCTGCGTGGAATTTTGCACGAAAATAATAAATCATTCCTCGATCGAAATTCATCACACATTTTCAAATCGGTCGATTTCAAATCGCTCGTATTCCATCACATACCGGATTAATTGTTTATGTCGAATTTCTTTGTTATACATGTCATTTAAAGATAATCATTGGGGTTAAAGTCATTTTCAGGGGTCCTAAATGGGGACAAAGGAAAAATGTGCCCCGATAATTGCCATTCATTTAGTATACTTTCTAGGTACCAACTTGTTCTAAATTAAATCACGATTGCTATTTAATTAATATATGCATGGCTGTTTTAACCATATTTAAAATCAAATTCCGGTATTGCGCATTTTATATACGAAATAGTGCATATGAATGGAAAATATTTGTGTGGGACGGACATGAGAGTTTTTCATGGACAAATTTTGGGGAAAACTATGGGGAATTAAATTTAAAAATGGGGATTTTTTGGCAATACTGGTGAAATATTTAAGGAAATTTAGATATGTATACTGTTGTTCACAATTTGTTTGTACTAAATTCATTCAACTAAAAAAAAATTACAACAAATTATATACGGTTAATGTGTTTTTATCGTAACATTTTTGTTTATAAAAGCCACATTTCTGTCAAAATTTGTATCTATATAGCTATTTAATAAGTGATGTGCATTAAAGTGATTTTCGGACCGATCGTGAAAAAATTTAAAATAACATTTTGTATTCAAATGTAATGTCTTTGTCAAATTTTGCATGGATATCATTGTTTGGTAATGATTAATGTAAATTTAAGTAATATTTGGGAGGGGATTTTTTTTAAATAAAATTTTTGTAAACTAAATTAATATTTGTACCAAATGTTTAAAGGATATCATTATTTGGTACTGAGTTATGTGCGTTTAAGTGATTTTCTGAAGAGGGCCTTCTACGGGAGCTATGACAAAATATGGACCGATCGTGAAACAATTTTAAAATTACATTTTTGTAATATTTTCAGCAAAAACTCGGTAATGGGTTGTACTTCCATAACCACTTACTTTTCAAAGAATACTACTTATGGTCATTTTGTCATTTGTCATTTTGTTTGCACATTTTATTTAATTGCGTGTTAAGAATTGTGTTTAACAATCGTGAAACAATTTTAAAATAATTTTTTTTTTTGTATACAAAAGTAATATTTGTGGCAAATTTTGTATAGATATTATTTGTATGGAAGATATGACCAAATAAGGACCGATCGTGAAAAACAGAATCATTTCTATACAAAAAAGCAATATTTGTGCCAAAATTTGTATGGATACCATTATTTGGTAATAAGTTATGTTTGTTTAAGTGATTTTCTGAAGGAGGTACTCTACGGGAGCTATGATCAAATATGGACCGATCGTGAAACAATTTTAAAATTACATTTTTGTATACAAAAGCAATATTCCCAGCAAAAACTCGGTAATGCGTTGTACGTCCATAACCACCTACTTTTCAATGACTACTACTTATCGTCATTTGTCATTTTGTTTGCACATTTTATTTAATTGTGTGTTAAGATTTGTGTTTAACAAAAAAAATTTCTATGTGAAAACCATTATTTGACGCGAAAATAGCTAAGCAGTGGTGCAGTGATTAGGCGAGAACACGTAAAAGGGGACTTTTTGTATATGACAGATACGACCAATTATGGACCGATCCGAAAAAATTGTTGGGTCTCAGGTGAATATTCCTTGTTGTTACACACGGAATGGCAAACTTATATATACCCTCTATTACCTGACGGTGGTGAAGGGTATAAAAATAAAACAACTTACTAAACAACTTCTTTGTAAGTGAAATTGCAAGTACTTCTTTAATTCCCTATTTATAAGCGAGCGTGGAAGTACTATCCTCCAATGACACCACTGTGTTAAAATAATGACTTAAAATGCTAATGAAGAAGTAGTGAAAAGAGCTTTTTAACTCATTGCTTTTCAATGTAAGTTTTTCCTGGGATTTGTGGCAAATTTTGTATAGATATCATTATTTGGTAATGAGTTATTTTCGGAAGGGGACCTGGTATGGGAGATATGACCAAATATGGACCGATCGTGAACAAATTTTACAGTATCATTTCTGTGTATATGGCAATATTTGTGCAAAAATTTTGTATGGATATCATTATTTGGTAATGTGTAGTGTGCGTTTAACCCTTGTATGGGAGCTACGACCAATTATGGAAATTTATATGGTATATCATACAAATTTATTTCATATAAAATAAAAAATAATTTCAAAGTAAAAAATTTTAATTCGTGGAATTTTGTAATTTTTGTAATGTTAGTTCATGAATTCAATGAATTATATATATTTTCTTGCAGCAACAGATAAATTGACTAACATTACATATTTTGCATATATGGTCATAATTTCCAACCCATGATTCATTTTTAATGATAATTGCAATTATATTCCGATTATCTAGTAAAAATATATATTTAAGATTCACCAACTGTGTCCTGAGCAAGTTTTCATGCGTTCAAATTGCATATCCTTCACAGAAATCCTTGAAAATTTTAAAATATCCCCGTGATGACGATTTAATAGAAACATTTACATTAAAAATATATTGTTTCTCATCAAATATCATACGTTAAAAGCCCATTCCTCTGATAAAAAACTATTTTTGGAGCAGATTACATAAAAAAGTAAGCAAGTTGTTCATTATTTATATCATATGTAGAGGGGGAAAAAAGTACTGAGAACTGCCCACTGTTACATACACGTAACACCTTTATTATCCTCTTTATAAGTTCCCGCAAGGACATGGTATATGTTTATAAACAATTAGGTAATAAACTTCGATTACTTCATTATAAGTTTACGCAAGAAACTTTTATTCCTCGAAAAATATGAGTTTTTGCAGCTTTACGAACAAAATAACCAATAATTACAATCCTATAGGCAAAAATTACTCAAATTGTATTTCGTTAAAAACATGTTAAGTTAACCTATCCATCAGAAAAAAGTAACTTTGCATTTTTCATTTCTGTGCATTTCGAGTCCAAATTCGAATTGATTTACGTTACGTATATGTAACTGTGGGCATTAATGGGTTAATGCATTTTCCGGGAATATGTACCTTTGTATGGTAGGTATATGAAATTGTGACCGATTCCGCCCATTTTTAACAGGAATCAAGCTTTCATATAGAAACAATTGTGTGCTGCTTTTAATGAAATTATATCGCATAGTTTTTGTGAAAAAAGTTTTTGTGTTAAAAAAGCTTAATTTTTTAGGAGTTTTGTATATTTTGATTCATAACTCTTTTCAATGTAAACCGATTTTGCTTATTTTCAATACCAAACTGCCTAAGGCAATAGTGAATATTTTCGCCGAATTTCATTAATTTATTTAGCATCGTTTTTAAGTGAGCGTGTCTGGCTGGATATCCACGTAAACCTTGTGCGCAAGGTACAGGTCACAATTTTCAAGATAATTGGATGAAATTTGGCACACACGCTTTTTTTTGCCCAAGGACGAAGCCTGTAGAAAACCACCCGAAAAGGGCTTCTGAGCCCTTAAATATATTAAATATATTAAATATATCTTTATATCGATAAAAAGCGGCACAACTTAGTTTTATACAATCCTTGATGAACTTGCCAAATTTCATAAAAATCGAGCCTTATTTGACCCTATACAATGTCCAAAATTAACTTATAAACACAAATATCGCGATGAAATTCAGCAGAAATAGATATTATATAAATATATTCACAAAATTTTATCGGGATTGGTCCATATTTGCCCCTAGCTCCCATATAAAGCCTCCTTCAGAAAATCAGTTTTTCATCCATAAATTGCTTAAATGTATCGGAACAAGGTATTATTGAAGATAAATGTTTTATTATGAAAAATAAATCTTTAATTTTCTTTGAGAAATGACCAAAAATGTCCATGTATCTTTAAAAAAATGTATGAAATGTATATAATTTAATTTAAAGTTTTAAATTTTATAAATTTTGTTGAGTTGAAAAATAAAAAAGTTATGAAAAAGACAGATTTTAGGCCCTTTTTTGTAGATGAACATGGACACTTTTGGTCATATCTCGGAGACTAGTAATAATCCCAATCTAAATGTTTGATTACGGCTAAAAAACCAATGTGGCCACCATATAAAAATTTAAAAAAACTAAACATAGATTTTCTCTTTTATATGATTCAGAATTTTGTTTTTAGAAAAAACGTGGAAACAAATTTTTAAATAAAATGTTTATATAATTTCACAAAAAGGTTGTTTTGAAGAATTTTACGCAAAAATAAAATTTTAATTATCTTTAACACCTAATATATAGGGTTGCCATAATTTTTGAAACTTCAATGAAAGAATGTAATTTCTAATGATTGTGGACCTTCCTTTACGTGTTTACAAAATTTAGTACAAATCGTTGAGTATGGGAAAAATCTTTTAAATTTAAAATGGAATTCCTCATAAGGATTAAGTGTCTGGAAATATTTTGTTCAATAATACCGTCAATCTGTATCTTTTATACAATTTTTGAAAACGGGTTTCGTAATTAAAACACTACTAACTACCACGCAGTTATTACTCTACTGTACAATTAAATTATTAATGAATGTATGGATTATCTTTATCTTATATATTATATTTTAAATGGATAACGTTTTTTTTTTTACTAAATTTTCCAATAATAATTACTTATTTCACTCTCTTAAAGAGTTCTTAATTCAAAAATATAAAGTCACCAAATTTCCCCTTCATATGCCTTTGAGATTCCTATCTCAAAAGAGCTGGCAGAATTAGATCTTGCAGATCCCACTTTTAATAAATCTTATATTAGGCAACGACTGCTAACATTTTCTTAATATTGATGGAATAATAAAGACCAGTGTCAGTAGAACATGACTTGAAAAGTTTTATGTTCAGACAACAACCCGAAATGAAGACAGTAGATACGTCGTAACATTGCCTTTCAGAAAAGAGTTCTTAGGTTCGTCTCGCTTTGTTGCCCTAGCTCAGTATTCTAGAATGGAAAAAACTCTATTGAAAGACTCTGCACTTCAATCACAATATAAAACAGTTCTTAATGAATACATAACTTTAGATTATGGGAAATATAACACTTTTTATTTACGACGAAAGTAATTGTCGTATTCAATGCTTCCAGAAAGTCAAAATCGCAATTTTCGCTAAATGACATGCTTTCAAAACGATCTAATAACTATAATTCTCAATTGGAGTAAATATCGCTACGTATTTAGTGGCGATATACAAGAAACGCTGATTGATACATTAAAGTCAGCTGGTCTTCCCCTAAAGAAAATTACGGTAAATTATCCAGAATTGTTGTCCGATGTACCCAAAGATGATCTGTATGATCTAGATTATCTTCGGTTTCATGAATCAAGTAGTACAAAAACACTTGGAATCAGTTGGAATGCACTTACTGATGCATTTACGTATATTTTTACACCCATTGATCAGGCCTCAAAGAAAACTAAACGTCAGATTCTCTCATCGGTAGCAAAGCTCTTTGACCCAGCTAGCACCCATAGTCATCATAACAAAAATGTTTATGCAACAACTATGGTTAGAGGGAATAGGATGGGATGAAGACATTTCACAGGAATTCCTTCAAAAGTGAAACAATCTTGTTCAGGATCTCTCACAATTAGATAACATCTCATTTCTACCCATGAAAATTTAACACAAGACGAAATGAAATTCGTCAAAAACAGACCCATAATCATTGCTTAAAAAGGCATTTATTTAGAAAATATAGCAAATAAAAGTTCTCTTAAATCTCTAAATCCGTTAATCGACTCAAACCTTGTTCTACGTGTAAATGGTCCCTTAACTCAAAAATTTGCAAAATGTACCTAAAGCATTTCCGAATTTCTGTATCATGCTGAATGTAGCCAAATGTGTCGAATGGCACAAACGAAGTTTCATATTTTCAGACTCAAAACTAGAATAAAGAGCAACTGCAAAACATGTATAATATATAGGGTGATCGACTCGATTTTTCAGCCGGTTTTAAAACCGGTTTTTTCTGCTTTACCAGTGTCGGTTTTTTCTTAATGTTGATTTTTCGAATATCGAATAACCCGGTTTTTTCACTTTTTAAAAACCGGTTTCGAATACTTTTATTTGTTTTGTATTCAAAGATTATTTAAATGAAATTTTTAAGTAAATAATAATACAGCCCGCCTAAATTTTAAAAATATTCGAGTCGAGGAGCTAGCGTATATTTTTCTAAAGCTCCTTTGGTTAAACTTTTTGATTTTCCTAATTAATTAAAAAAAATTTATTTGTAAAATAGATAACTGTTTGATAAAATGTTATCAATCTTAAGATTATATTCCAATTACAATAATTAATTTACGGCTGAAATTTTATGGAAGTGTTGGAATGCCTATGCAAATTTCCTAAACAGGATTACATAGTACCTTATGTTTAACAGAAGTGTCCCACTTTTTTCCTAATTTTTTTATATTAAAGAAATAATGTAAATCAGACGACTAGATCTAAAGTTATAATCTTTTAAACTGTTAAAAATCATTTCGGGCCATGTTTTATTAATCAAATTTAAACATAAACATTAAGTTTTTCAAATTAAAATATATTTTTTTATTTATAATGAAAAACCGGTTAACCGGTTTTTTCTGAATTTGAAAAATATCAACCGGTTTTTTTAAATGTCAACTATTCGAACTATTCGAAAACCGGTTTTTGGAAAATGTCGAATAATCGATCACCCTAATAATATACAAGCACAGTGTTGCCAGAAAATAAATTTCAAAAGTGCTAAAATGTCCTACGTAAGAAAAAAAGTGCTAAATTTTTTAATCTAACAAAACAATATAAATGTTTGTTTTTTCTAGTTTTTATTAAAATACTGATGATGTAGTGCATGACTCTAATATTTCTGGTACTATATCTTCATCGTAAACCTCATTTTGATATTTCTCAAATGATCGTATTTTATTTGTAATATAATTTTTTATATATTCATAAACAACATTTTATTTTTAATACTAAATTTCCATACAAAATTTGATTTATAAAACTTGTATAAAATTAAAATTTGTTTATGATTAAGGCCTTAAGTGTAACAGCATGCATTTTCGAATTTCAATTCTTTTCGAATTTGTATTATTGAACATAAAAATTTAGCTTAAATACGATTTCGAATTTTAATTATAGCCTTTGATATAAAAAACCTTTCATGTTCGGCATTAGAAAAAGGTGAAACGAGTAATGACAATACAAAAATAGACAATTCATTAAATTAATTTTAATCGATAAAATTTTCAAAATTATATACATTGTATCAGATTTTTGTCATGTTGTTTTGCAATATCTAACCACTGATTTTCAATAATATTTTTATCAGTTAAACTATACTTAACTTTTCATAGAAAACATAGAAATATTTTTTAATTTTTTTTTATCAAGCAAAATATGCTAAAAAGCATTTAGCATAATTTTAAAAAACTTCAATACATTTTCACGATGCAAAATGCAAAATCTAGCACTGAAAGTGCTAGATGTTTAACTACTTACAACCTAATCGCCTTGTAAGAGAGATGTGTCGAATTTCATCGCAGTACTCGCATTTTTAAGCCAGTAATGAGCGTTAAAGTATTTTTCTGATGGGGACCTTAAATGGGGGTAGGGTCAATTATGCGCCGACCCCCACAACATTTTGTAGAGAGATGTTAGCTCATATAAAACTAGTTTATGTCGAATTTCATTAATCTACTAGTATTTTTAAGCCAGTACTTAGTTTTAAAGTCATTTTCTGAAGGGGCCTTAAATGGGGGATGGTCTATTATAGACCGATCCTTGTAAAATTTTGTAGAACGATCTTGGTTCATACAGGTCATGTTTATATTGAATTTCATCGCTTTACTAGTTTTTTAGGTCAGTAATGGCGTTAAATTATTTTTCTGATGGAGACCTTATATGTGGGGGGGGGGGGGGGGGGTCAATTAAGGCCCGATCCACAAAAAATTGGTTAAGAGATTTTGGCTCGCAAGGAACTTACTGGAGTCGAATTTTATTGCTATACTCGTATTTTTAAGCCAGTAATGGGCCTTAAAGTAAGGGTAGGATCAATAATAGACCGATCCACATAAAATTTGGTAGAAAGATTTTGGCTTGTTTACAACTTATATCTGTAAAATCGTATTTTAAGCCAGTAATGAGCGTTAAAGTAATTTTATGGAGGGGACCTTATATGGGGGGTATGGTCAATTATGGACCGATCCACATAAAATTTGGTGGAAAGATTTCTTTGCTATACTCGTATTTTTACGCCAATAATGAGCGTTAAACAGGGACTGTAATCATTATGAGTTTTATTAAAAAAATTGCTCTATAATTGTTATTTTCTAAGCTTTATTTTTTTTTGTTCGGAGAATAACAGTTATTTTGAGAGTTTTTTTTCACTCAGAGAATTTTTATTTTTCGCTCAGAAAGTAATAGTTATTATGTGATTTTTATATTTTGTTCACAAAATAACAGTTATTTTCAGGTTTTTATTTTTCACTTAGAAAATAATAATTATTTATTGAGTTTTATTTTTTTGCTAATAAAATAAAAATTTTTTGAATTTTGATAATATAAGAAAAACTAAGATATTTAGTGCAAGATATATGATTCAATTGAAATTTAAATTTTGAAATTTATATAATACTAGCTATCTAAAAGCAATATAAATAAAAAATCTTCTTAATAATTTTGAAGTTTCTAACTGTAATGTTTTCCAGAGATACAAATTTTCCGAACGTTAATTAAGATTTAAAAAAAATTTTAATATTTTCCCAGATGTACGAAATTTTGTATTTAATTCATATAGGGGGTGCCATTGAAAGTCCGCCCGTTATTCTCTAAATGTTGACATGAATGTCAAAGATCTTCATGTAGAATTTGAAGATTCTAGCTCTAATAGTTTCTCAGATATACGAATTTTTCTATTTAATTCATATGGGAACTCACAACCCCCAGATGAAAGTCCGCCTTTTTTTTCTTCAAAATGTTCATATGTCTAATAAAGTTCTTCTTGCTAAATTTGAAGAATTTTGTTCTATTAGTTTCCCTGATAAGCGAAATTTTGTATTTAATTCATATGTGAGGTGCAAAGCTCCCCATTGAAAGTCCGCCCATTATACTCTGAATGTTAACATGAATGCCAAAGTTCTTCAATTAAAATTTGAAGATTCTAGTTCTAATAGTTTCTCAGATATAATAATTTTCCTATTTAATTTATATGGGGGCTCTAAGCCCCCCATGACGAAAGTCGGCTCTTTTTTCTCCAAAATGTTCAGATGAATATTTAAGTTCTTAGAGCAAAATTTGAAGAATTTAGTTCAATTAGTTTCCTAGATAAACTTATTTTTGTATTGTATTAATATGGGAGGTGCTGCTCCCATCATGGGTAGTCCGCCAATTTATTACCCAAAATGTTTACATGGATTATAAAGTTACTCGTGCAAATTTTTAATATTCTAAGAGCGGGTTTTTGAAATGATAATCAAATGCCAATTAATAATCAGATTAGTTAATCTAAAAATAAATTAAATCTTATGTTAATCCCCTTTGATGTTTTTGAGTACAAGATTAAACTTCGCAGTGTTGCCATACAAAACAACAGAAAACTTCACTGCTTGTTATAAAAACAATGCATATTTTATAAAAAAGAAGAAGACAATTGTAAATTTAATATGAACATTAATGAAAACTTAAATTAAAAACAAAAAAATGTATTTTGAAGTGTCTATAATTTATACTAATCAAAAAATAGAACATTTTAATGTTTATATTTATAAAAATTGTATTATTTTTTTTGCATCAGCTGTTTGCATTTCGTGCTTAAGATTAAACCACCTCCATTGGGCGCTTAAACTTGCAAACAAAATTAACTAATTGAGTACTCAAAAACATCTTTCGAGGATTAATTTTAATTTAATCGCTAATCTTTCACTTAAATATTGGCTCTAACTGTAATAGTTTCCAAGATAAACGAATTTTTTGTATTTAATTTATATGGGAGGTGCCACGCCCCCTAATGCTAAGCCGCCCATTTTTTGTCTTAAATAATTATATTGATACTAAAGTTGCTCTGACAAAATTTGAAGACTCTAGCTATTATATTATCTCAGATACACTATTTCAATATTTTCTTAATATGGGCGTGGCAAGTCGCCCACTTAAAATTTCAACATAAAAAGTAGCCTATAGTTCCTTCCAGACATACAGGAAGAAACTGTGAAAATTTCAGGAAAATCGGTCCAGCCGTTTAGCAGTCTATAAAGCACAAACAAACATACAAACTCACTTTCATTTTTATATATATAGATTTAATATAAAAATATGAAATTCAATATGTAGGGTCCTAAGTAAATTTATTTCTATATGAGGGAACTTTATAGAACTTTTTTAATACCCGTAATGTGTACTGTAAGAAAAATTCAACTTCAGCCAAATCGGTCCTTATTTGCAGATTTGTGAAGCTTTAATATATTTTTATAATCGAAGTACTCTCATTTAACACCACATACCTCACCTTCAATTTTAACAAAGACAATTTTCAATAAGGCTAAATCGTCCTTAATAATTTTCTTGTACATTTTATTTTAATTGGTCCTGCAGTATAAGAGATAAATAGCATTTTCAATATAAATTCAAATTGATTGCACTTTGTATTTTTTTTTTTTTTTTTGTTAAATTTTTCATACGATTTTGTATAAAAAACTTGCTTTAAATTACGTTTTGGTTAATAACTCCTGAACTACAAGAGTCTCCATCGAAAAGTTTTCACTAAAATATAGAACAGAGTATAGGTATCCTCATACATTGACCATTTATAATTTTCAATACTGTCTGATATATTTGTCATTAAACAATAAACTATGAATATTGACCGGTAACCTTTTGGAGGTTAAATATTTTATTTACACGATTTTAAAGACAATCTTTTTAAAGGAACTTCAAAGTTATGGGCAATTATATGTTTACACTTTTAGACAATTTTAACACATTTTTAAATTTTCAAAGCGCGATATTTTTGGCCTGGAACGGGATTCCGATTAAAAAGTCACTGATTTGAGGAACACCTTCAAACCAAAGATATGTTTCATTAAAATCGGAGATGGTAAATCCGAAAATAGATGTTTTCTGTCCGTGTTGATATGTTATGGAAAAAGTCGGTTGAATATATTAGAGTTAGTTGAAATCGTGGTCTGATTTCAATGAAATTTAGGGGAAATATTTTCCTGACTTTGTAGATTATGTCGACTAATTTTTTTCAAATTAAATTCATAATTGTGACCTGTGACCCCATCGGAAATTTCGGATAGACGGACATTGCACTATGGGCCAGAGAGGGATTATGTACTTTTAGCTAATATTAGAAAGAAAAAATGCGAAATTATCTTTACTGAAGTTAAAAATATTAAGATTTTAATTCCCTACAGCAAAACCCTTCTTTTCCTGGGCTACTAATCTTTAATTTAAATATTACCTAATCCTTGAAAATCCTTAATAATTACAAAGTTAAATAAAACTCCATGAACAAAGGAATTCATTTTCTATACTAGTTCTTGAGTTCTTTGACAATATACGGTGTATAATAAATCCAGTGAAAATGACTAACACAATTGAAATTAAAATAAAAATCGAAAGCGCATTAAGGATAGTGATGAAGCGATTTTTTGTACTCGCTGTAATAATGTGTATACATTTAATGAAAAGTGTACGTCAAATCTTTTGCGGCACAATTTCTTAAAAAAATTAAATCTTTGAAAAATGTGTCGATAGAAAAAATTCAACTGACGAAAGAATTAAAGAAAAAGTGCATTGCATTGGTCGTACAATGGGTTCTTCTTAATTATGAAGATATATGTAAGTACATATCTATACATCAAATGAAAGCTTGAAATCTTTCCTACAATTTTTTCTACATTTATTGGTACCGTTATTTAGACAGATTTATGAAATAATGGCAATTTTATCAAAAAAATCAATATAAAAATACAATTTGTGGGATTGGTTCTTTATGGGTTAATAAATGGGGTCATATTGTATATCGTTGAAAAGGTATTTCAGAGCTCTTTCAAACGATTCACATATTGTCCGGATCGGTTCATGAATATGGAAGATATTGATAATATATTTTAAAACTTAAAAGGTCTATAACTCCAAAACAAAAAATTTGCTGGCCAAAGGACATATATCGCAAATCGTAGAATTAAAAGGGGTATAATTGGTAATTTTTTTTTTTTTAAATTTGAGAGTTATACATATAACCCGAAAATTTTAAAAGTACCTTCTAAAGAACAAAAAAGTTCCAAAAAGTTACCTTTTATAGGTTCCTATGTACTCCGGGCTCTACATGCTTAATTTCTTTTGTATAGGTTTAATATTATAGAAAATTCCAAAAGTACCTTTTGAAGAACGAAAAAGTACTTTGGACCCTATATGTGAAATTTCGTGTTTATATGTATGTTAAATATTACCTAACTTTCAAAAAGTACCAACTGTAGAATGAAAAAGTTCCATAAAGTTCCCTCATATACATAGAAATGAATTTACTTAGGACCCTATAATTGAATTTCATATTTTTATATTAAATATTATATAAATTTCAAAATTTTCCAGTTGTTTAATGAAAAAGTACCATAATGCATCATATATCTTGCACTAAATATCTTAGTTTTCTCTTATATTATCAAAATTCAAAAAATGATTTTTATTTTATAAGCAAATAAATAAAACTCAACAAATAATTATTATTTTCTAAGTGAAAAATAAAAATCTGAAAATAACTGTTATTTTATGAACAAAATATAAAAATCACATAATAACTATTATTTTCTAAGCGCAAAATAAAACTCTCACAATAACTATTATTCTCTGAACAAAAAATAATGCTCAGAAAATAATCATTATTTGTTGAGTTTTTTAATAAAATTTAAAAAATAAAAATCATTGCATGATTTTTTTCTTTAGAAAATTTATCAATAATAATTATTTGCAATCCCTGGCGTTAAAGTCATTTTCTGAAGGGAACCTTATATAGGGGGTAGGGTCAATTATGGAACGATCCACATAAAATTTGGTAGAGAGGTTTTGGCTAGTATAAAACTTACTTCTATGAAATTTCATTGCTATACTCGTATTTTTAAGTTGGTAATGAGCGTTAAAGTAATTTTATGGAGGGGATCTTATATGGGGGGTAGGGTCAATTATGAACCCATCCACATAAAAATTGGTGGAAAGGTTTTGACTCCTAAGATACTAACTTATGCCAAATTTCTTCGCTATACCAAAATAAATAAAAATAATTATTAAAATATCCAAAATCCAAAAATAATTATTAAAAAATGATTTTTATTTCTGGGCAAAAAAATAAAAATAAAAAAATAATTATTATTATTTTCCAAAAAAAAAAAAAATAAAAATCAGAAATTAAAAAGCTTAGCGTTTTATAAAAACATATAAATGATATGTTTGAATGAAAGCAATGCGTTTGACAATATTATATTGCGATTTTGATAAAAGCAGCCATCAGAATATATTATAAAGTGGTGAATATCTGGCGAATGAATTATACATTTTTATACTCTCCACCACCATCAGTGATGATAGATGCTATATTACTTTGTCATTCCGTGTGTAACACCAAGAAATATTAATCTGAGACCCAACAAAGTATATATATTTTGGGTCCTTATCAAATTCTTTTGATAAGGACCCAATTATTTTGTTGTCATAAATAGACAATTTGAAGTCGTGCATTGATGGTAAGCCGCTATATTATTGACTTTAATATAATTGACATTTAACATTTACATAATTACATTTTATTTCTTTTTTAACAGAATCAAGGATATTTTCTATTCTATATTTTCTACATTACTTGTTTCCACCTCAACAGAAATTAGTTACTTATAAAGCCGGAGCCCAAACCAGAAAAAAGTTTACCGTAACAGATTTCCTTAATTCGTTTGCCATAGTTGCAGAAACCAAAGAGAAGCTGAATATTAAACTAAAACTCCTTAAACCTCAACATAGTATAATCCAACCAAGGTTGCTTAAAACTTAAAAATTATTTCTCAATTTGAAATGTTATTTTAAAAATTAGTTATTTATATTCCTAAAATGTACAATATAATATTATATTTTATTGCAATAGCAATACATATGTACGTATATATATTTTTAAATAAAATAAAAGTAAAAATAAATGTTTACAAATTTTGTTTATTATTTGGGGTGGAAAAAACAAGTTTGATAAAAAAAAATAGTCAAATCAATGATATTTTTTATTGAAATTGGCATTAAATCCAACAAAAAAATGGTTGTCTTAATAAAAATAATTATCAATTTTTCTCTAATTACTTAACAAATTTTATAATCAAACCAACAAAACTTTTATTGGTTTGATAAAAAAGTTTGTTGGGTAGTAAAAAATTTACTGAGTAATATTTTAGTGGATTTAATTATTTTTTTTTTATCGACTTTAAAAAACCAAAACAAGACTAAAAATTAGAAATGTCGTAGTCAATGAGTCAAAAATCTTTATAGGCTGGAAATTGAATATTTTTGGAATCATATCTTTTAATTTTGTAGTCAAATACGATTTTTATTTTTTTCTGTGACTACGTCAATATAATTCATTCAGATAAAAAAATTTTCTGTATCGGTCCATAATTGGACATAGCTTCCATACAAGGTCCCCTCCCGAAAATTCCTTAAACGCACATAACTCAGTACTAAATTAATATATTCATAGAAATATTACTGTGAAATTTTTTATCGATCGGTCCTTAATTGGTCATAGCTCCCATACAAGGTCCCCTCCCGAAAATCACTTAAACGCAAATAACTCATTACTTAATTGTGACATACACATAGAATTTGGTACATGTATTGCCCTTGTAAACAGAAATATTACTGTAAAATTTTTTCCGATCGGTCCATAATTGGTCATAGCTCCCATACAAGGTCCTCTCCCAAAAAACACTTAGACGTAAGTAATACTACGGCCGCCACCAAAGCCTATTAAGTTTCGGATTAAGTCTAAAACTAATTGGACAATGTTCGGTTCCTTACTAAAGAACCGTTTATGTCAGAACACTTTTCAATGTCGAAATGAAGAAGACATAGACGCCAAAGTAGAAATGCTCACAAGTGCCTTGGTTGAATCGTTCGAGGGCAACAGCCCTCTGCGAGAGCGAAGATATACCCAGGAGAAACCCTGGGTAACCGGGGAGATCCGGAACCTTGGTAAGACTCTTCGTAAACTATTTAACCGGGCACGGCGTAAAAATACCGCAGTATACTGGGATGAGTATCGTAGTTAACTTGGTGAATATAAGAAAATTCTTCGTAAAGCCAAACGAGAATCCTGGAAACTTTTCTGTAACAGCGTAAATGACATATCGAAGGTAAGAAAATTCCTATCCAAAACTCATGTCCAACCGGAATCTATAGTCGATGATACGGGCAGGAGGCTGGAGGATATGGAGGAGACAATGAAACTCCTAATGGACTCTCATTTCCCACCCGGTATATCGATTAACATAGATGAACCGATATTGGAGGAAGGGGAGGCTAACACGGAAATTGTAATTACACCTGATATGGTTAAAGGGGCAATCAAGAGCTTCGCTCCCTATAAAGCTGCAGGGCCGGATGGCATTTTTCCGGCACTCTTACAAATTGAGGCGGGACTGGTTTCCGCACATCTGTCTCAGATACTTACTGCATGCTTGAAATTCACATATACCCCCATTAAATAAACGACAAGACCTAAAATTTAAGCAGCATGCTTATGTAAAGAAACGATCTGTGGAAACCGCATTAAACGAAGTTGTCCACTGCATAGGTGCATCCTTTGATTGCAAACTATACACACTGGCGGTATGCATTGACATCGAAGGCGCCTTCAATAACGTGCACACTGATACTCTTATCCAAACGCTGATCCCAGAGCAAATACCAATACGAAAGGGCGAATGTAATAGCTTTAAAGGATAGGGAGCTCGAGGCAGTTAACCTGACAAAGGCGAAACCATTCAACGCAACAAAAGCTGAACTAAAAATATGGATGAGAGAATCCCATAAGGCCTCTTGGAATAATGAAACAGTAGGTAGAACCACGAAGATCCTATGGGGTGACCCTGATGAGAGCGAGACTAAAAATCTCCTCAAAATGAGCAATTCTGAAGTTAGTATGATGGTACGTATTCAAATCTGGAGCTGTAAATTTTTTTCCGATCGGTCCATAATTGGTCATAGCTCCCATACAAGGAGCTACATAATGAAGATATCCATATTAAATTTAACACAAATATTGGTCTTATATACAGAAATTACACTATAAAATTTTTTTACGATCGGTCCATTATTGGTCACAGCTTCCATACAAGGTCCCCTCCGAAAACCACTTAAATGCACATAACTCATTACTCCTATCAAAATAAAATATCCATATAAATTTTTTACAAATATTACAAGTGCTGTAAAATTTTTGTTTCGGTCGGTCCATAATTGGTCGTAGCTCCCATACAAGGTCCCCTTCAGAAAAACATTAAACACACATAACTCATTACCAAATTAAGATATCCATATAAAAGTTGGTAAAAATATTGCTCTTACTGTCAATTTTTTCCCGATCGGTCCATAATTGGTCATAGCTCCTTCAGAAAAACACTTTGGATACGATACATTACCAAATATTGATATCCATACATTTAGCACAAATATTGCTCTTATATACAGAAATTGCACTATAAAATTTTTTTACGATCGGTCCATATTTGGTCATAGCCTTCATACAAGGTTCCCTCCAGAAAATCACTTAAATGCTCAATATTCATTACCAAATAATGATATAGATACAGAATTTAGCCAAAATTTTGTCTTTATATACATTAATGTTGGAATTTTTTTACAATCGGACCATAATTGGTCCTCTTACGAAAATCTCTTAAACGCACATTACTCATTACAAAATTGCGATATAGATACACAATTTGACTGAAATATAGTTTTTATATACTGAAATGTTACTTAAAGAATTTTTTACGATCGGTCTATAATTGGTCATATCTCCCATACTAGGTCCTGCCCCAAAAATCACTTTAACCATATTTAGCTAGTTGAATTATCAATTTGAATTTCATTAAATATTTCACACACATGCATATGTGCAAATAATTAAATATCGCTAAAGCATATTTTAGGGCGCACAGTGGGGCAGAATCGAAATTTTTTGGAAATAAATCTGGCATTTCTAAACGGCTGATCCGATCGGTATAAAATTTGGAGTGAGCGTAGCCAAGGAGTATTCGAGTTTAAGTTTTGAAGATGAACCCGGCGCTGTGGCGGCTCAAAGTAGGGTACCTACGACATGTAAAATTTTTAAACTCGTGCCAGTTTTTTGTTTTTCACCCAAATACATTTTTATATTTTCTGAAAGCGCTCGACGAGATCTTGAAAAAACATGCTTGGACATACTACTTATCTCTTATAATATCCGAGTTATAGGCATTTAAAAATTTAGTGATACAAAATTTCCCATACCTTTGTCCGCCTTTTTTTGAATACCGGGCTTAATTTTGGACCAAATGAACTCAATTTTTTCTTGTTAGTTAGACAACAAAATTTCCAATAATATACAAATAATTTCAGATCAATATATTTACAGATCCAAAAATATACGTTTTTTAATTTAAAAATTCAAAAAATTTTAGATTTTTGCCGTTTTTTTGCCAAAAATGTGTCTTAACTCTTTTATTAATAAAATAAAATTTTCTTTAAGAACATATAACAATTTTATAGTTTTCTAAAAGGTATCTTTACGCAGAACGCTTTGGCGTAAAAAACTTGTCCTATTTTTTGAAAATGTTGCCACTGCGTCCTTCCGAATATGACCTATTTTTTATCAAAACTTCAACTTTGGGCGACATGTTCTAAAATCCCAAAGCTGGGATCAGAAAACTGAAAGCAGTCTTGGAAACCTCAATATATTTTCTATTTACTCCAAAAGTATCTTCCCAGCCCTGAAAGAAATGTGGACCCTATGGGCAAAAAAGTAAAAAATCCCATTTTTGGGATTTTCATTCCTATTTTTGGGAATTGCGGGCATCCGACCTTTTCAATTTTTCTTTTGCATTTTCTTATTTGAAATGACAAATTTAACAAGCGTTGAAAATTTCATTGAGTTTTGTTCATAAATAAAGATTTTGTCTTATATTACATATTTGTTAAATTTCTAAAACTACAGCTACAACAATTTAGTCCATATTTATCCCTTAATATCATTTTTTAGTTAGATATGAAATTTCTCGACCCTTTACAAAAAATTTTCAAGCCAATATCTCAATTTCATTGAAAAATATGTTCATTTAAACCTGTGAGCTTTAATTTCATCTTTTTCATATTTTAGTATTAAGTATGACAGAACATACATTTGGTGTTGAATAAAATATTTGGACAATTTTTAAAAATTATTTAGTTAATTATTTTATTAAAGACTATAACATTGTATATACAATAAAAAATTTTAATTTTATTATGAGCCACGCACAACAACACCTAAATCACAAACAAACCACCTTTCCCGCCCACCGAAATATAAAACACAATTTAATACAATATCATCAGATAGTATAATAGCTTTTTTATTTGAACTGTTTATCTTAAACATAATACAATTAATTCTTACAACCTACTTATATAGTTAATTCCTAACACTACTTATTTTCTATAAAATAATCTGTCATATCGGTATACATATCCAGAAGGTAATATAAGTCCTTTAAATCTTCCTTGTTTTGAGATGATAGAGTTTCATAACAAATCCATCTTTTTCGCATAGTTAAAAGAACAGGATCAGAAGATAGAAGTAAACTATTAAAAATATCTTCATTCTGTGATTGCCTGGAGCATTTTCTTGAGCTCAATAGTTGAACATGCTTAAAATCTCGATTCCTCGCTTCCTGGGCTTCTTCTGTTAACTCTCCAAGTGGAAGAATATTCGATTCAATTATTATTTGACCATGACACAATACTTTGTGTACTCTTGGTGTTAGTTCCCTCCATGGATACAGAGATACAAGTAATTTAGAAATTTCAGATGTATATTCCCCAAATCGATTTCCATTAATTTTATGTTTACTATTCAGTGCCATTAAAATAGTGTTAAATCTTCGAAGCAACTCCTTGTCGATTCCAGTTATTTTTGAAGTAATTTCAAAATCACGAAAAAACCTTCTCGCCCTATTACCGTCATTTGTACTACCGCAACTTGGAATTGGTTTGTCGATGTTTAATCCCATCTGAACTTTAAATTTTTCTTGGATTCTGCTTTTTTCCGCAGCTCTCAGTTCTTTCAATTCCTCATTATTTTTTGTTGATTTAGTAAGATTCTCTGGCACACTTCTATATTTGAGGTCGTATGCTATGTGTAAAAAGTAATCCAAAAATCGTATTCTGGCATGAAGTGGTGAAATTCCGAAAGACAGGACTTCTTCATTAATACTTCTGCTTTTTTTTATATTTGAGAATTGCGACTTTTTCTCATTACATATTGAGCATCTCCAGAAGGAAGAAGTTTCTGTTATGGCATTGCTGACCTTTCCATCAATCATTGTTAAGCTTAGCTGATATGATACATTAATAGAGAATTCCTTTATTTTTATGCAAATGGGCTCCAGTGCATTTATTTCATCTTATAATATTCCACTAAATCTTTTGTTGTTTTCTTTGACTCGTTTATATATTCAAATCCAATGGGTCTACAAAAATTTTTTGAACCCGGAGTTGTATTGATCCATATATCTTCAAATGAATTTCCGATGCTTGACGATGATGGATTAAGGGAATATGAACGAATTCGTAATGGCACTAATGATGACATAAATACACTTTTGTAGTCTGCTGTCCGACTTCCACAAGCTTGTTTGTATTCTGGAAGTGCTAATAAACCGTCACATCCCCACTTACACATTAAGACAACATCACAGTTATGAATTTTCCTTAGTTGGTCTTCTGAAATGTCTGACACAATTCTTGATGCTGTGTTTTCGAGCAAAGATGATATATCAATACAAGCTTCCACATCATTAACAGCAATAGGTGATGGTAGGATAGTTTGTTTTTTTTTTTCTGGATCGCCTTGTATGATGGTAATATATTGTGTCCTTTTTCATGCAGAGCTTTCCTTAATATTTGGTAATATTTAATTGGTAATATTTAATATTTCTACTGAGACCCAGTTCCAACATAAGCGCTATTGCTTCCTCTTCAGTAAAATTTGATTGTGATGTTGGAGTTGGTATACTTTCCACAATTCGATTAAGTCGTTTTGTTGATGCATTAGGAAGAATAGTTTGCAATATGTACGGCATCCATAGGTTGGTTTTCCTTTTTCAGCATTTCGATAAATGTATCAGCAATTTCCTCATTTGAGATTGAAAAAAGTTTTTGTGTGACCCTCTTTTTTTTTGACCTTGAACATAAGTCTTCGTATGACTTGCAAAGCGCTCCTGTTGATGTATTGTAAGTTGAGATTTCCGTAGTAGTTTCCATCCAACTACAAAATTTTAATCGAAATTTCTTTTGATTTCCATCCACAGACTTACTTTTTACATCAAAAAAATTTCAATTTTTGATATGCCTGTTTTGTCTACTTTTCTACTATATGTAGTTTTTATATAATTTGAAATGTCTTCAATTCTTTCTGGCCCTTTTGAAGATACACTCCATAAAACGGAACACAACTCTTCGTTTAATGTAATCTTCATTGTAGATTTATTAAATATGGTACTTAAAATCTGAGAAGTTTACTTATATACCAATTCTTGTCATTTCAGATACAAGTATTCCATAGTAAAAAATTACGAATTTTCTACCTATTAACATTTAGGACTATATTACTATAACCTGTAATTCAGTGATTGATATTTCTTATTAGTGAATGAATCGAAATTATCATTACCTTAATATTTTTACCTACATGATCATAAACGAAACAGAACGAAATGATCTGTCGAAAAAATTTAAGTAAAAAATAGTTATAAATTTCTGAAAATTTAAGCATAATAGGACTTTTCAATTATAAGGATAAGCAAACAAATAGAAAATAGGTAAATATAAGATTTAAATATGTTCTGTCATATTTAATACTAAAATATGAAAAATATGAAATTAAAGGATACAGGTTTAAATGAACATATTTTTGAATGTAATTGAGATATTGGCTTGAAAATTTTTGTAAAGAATCGAGAATTTCCATATCTAACTAAAAAAAGATATTAAGGGATAAATATGGACTAAATTGTTGTAGCTATCTGCGACCCTATTAAAATTTTGATATAAATCATAGTTTTAGAAATTAAACAAATATGTAATATATGACAAAATCTTTATTTATGAACAAAACTCAATGAAATTTTCAACGCTTGTTAAATTTGTCATTTCAAATAAGAAAATGCAAAAAAAAAATTGAAAAGGTCAAAGGGCATTCCGAAATTCCCAAAAATAGGAATGAAAATCCCAAAAATGGGATTTTTTACTTTTTTGCCCATAGGGTCCACATTTCTTTCAGGGCTGGGAAAATACTTTTGGAGTAAATAGAAATATATTGAGGTTTCCAAAATTGCTTTCAGTTTTCTGATCCCAGCTTTGGGATTTTAGAACATGTCGCCCAAAGTTGAAGTTTTGATAAAAAATAGGTCATATTCGGAAGGACGCAGTGGCAACATTTTCAAAAAATAGGACAAGTTTTTTACGCCAAAGCGTTCTGCGTAAAGATACCTTTTAGAAAACTATAAAATTGTTATATGTTCTTAAAGAAAATTTTATTTTATTAATAAAAGAGTTAAGACACATTTTTGGCAAAAAAACGGCAAAAATCTAAAATTTTTTGAATTTTTAAATTCAAAACCGTATTTTTTTGGATCAGTAAATGATATTGATCTGAAATTTTTTGTATATTATTGGAAATTTTGTTGTCTAACTAACAAGAAAAAATTAAGTCCATTTGGTCCAAAATTACGCCCGGTATTCAAAAAAAGGCGGACCAAGGTATGGTAAATTTTGTATCACTAAATTTTTAAATGCCTATAACTCGGATATTATAAGAGATAAGTAGTATGTCCAAGCAAGATCTCGTCGAGCACTTTCAGAAAATATAAAAATCTTTGTATTTGGATGAAAAACAAAAAAATGGCACAAAAAATGTACTTGTAATTTCATTTTATAATGTGATGCACTTGCATTTGTTTCAGCATTTTAACAGCTTGCATATCCATATATAATAACAAACCGTCACCTGAAATGCAAAAAGGCGTCATAATCAAATCTTTTTATTGATGTTCGGATATAAATCTTCTAAAAAAGTAACGTTTTTATAGTAACAAGTATTTTCATTTTATTTTGTTTTTTGTCTCTTCTGTAAAATTTTTAAAAGTGTTGGTACGCCCTTTTGCATTGCAGGTGACGAGACACAATCTACACTTGGCATTTTCGAAATCGTTTTTTTTTTTCTTAGTTATATTTTTCGCCAATATAAATAAAGTTTGTTTGTGTATTGCCTTTTGTAATGTGATTCAAGCATCGGAATATTATTAAGCAAATTCTTTTATCGATAATCGAGGTTTTCTCTTTTGGAATATTTTTATCGAAAATGTTGTCATCTAGCCAATTTCTTATCATTTTTATACCCTCCACCACCATCAGTGGTGATAGAGGGTATATATAAGTTTATCGTTCCGTGTGTAACACTAAGAAATATTCATCTAAGACCCAACAAAGTGTATATACAAAATATTTATTATTATCCTAAGCAGTTTAGTATTGAAAATCAGCAAGATCGGTTCACAACGTAAAAAGTTATGAGTAAAAATTTCAGAACACCTCGAAAAATTACATTTTTTCTTCTAACTCTTTTTCTCAGAAAACTACCAAAGATATTTCGGTGAATTTTGTCACACAATATTTTTTCAGGGCAATGATCAAATCTGTTCAAAGTCTTTACAATCGATCTAATATTTCCCATAGCCCAAATACAAAGGTATATATTCCTGGAAATTTGTTTATCATTAATAACTCCCTCAAATATATCGGTATCAACACAAAATTGTGTACATTCAAATATAATATGAACAGAAATCATAATATCAACGTAGATCACAGTCGGTCCACACTTGGTTATAGGTCCCTTATAAGGTCCACTTCCGAAAATGACCTGAACGCACATATTTCATTGACAAATAAAGCTATTGTAAAAATCTAGTCCGGTCCATTAATGGTCATAGCTCCCATATAAGGCCCACTTCCGAAAATCACTTAAACGCATATATTTCATAGAATTCTAAAGCTATAGGGATAAAATTCGACTTGAATATGTTTTGTGTACATATAAATCATTTTACTACTTTTTTCCCGGATCGGTCCATTATTGGTCATAGCTCCCATATAAAGTCCTGAAATTCTGAAAATCACTTAAACAAGTCGTTTTTTGTTCTGAGACAGCTGAAATTTTGCATGAATATTCTCTATTGATAAGGTTTGTTTGCTATGGAAAATGGGCAATATCGGTCCACGTTTTCCGATAGCCCCCATACATGTGGACCCCCGAAAAATAGCTTTAACGGTCATAACTGTTTGAAAAGTACGAGTATAACATATAGTGATGGAATTCGACACACACAAGTTTTATGCGAGCTAAAATCTCCGTACTGATTTTTTGAGGATCGGCCCCATATAAGGTCGCTTTCTGAAAATTACTTTAACGGTCATTACTGGCTAAAAATTCGAGTATAACGATGAAATTTACATAAGTTCCTCCCGAGTCAAAATCTCTCCAATAAATTTTATTAAGCTTAGCTGATATGATACGTTAATAGAGAATTCCTTTATTTTTATGCAAATGGGCTCCAGTGCATTTATTTCATCTTCTAAATATTCCACTAAATCTTTTGTTGTTTTCTTTGACTCGTTTATATATTCAAATCCAATGGGTCTACAAAAATTTTTTGAACCCGGAGTTGTATTGATCCATATATCTTCAAATGAATTTCCGATGCTTGACGATGATGGATTAAGGGAATATGAACGAATTCGTAATGGCACTAATGATGACATAAATACACTTTTGTAGTCTGCTAATGTCCGACTTCCACAAGCTTGTTTGTATTCTGGAAGTGCTAATAAACCGTCACATCCCCACTTACACATTAAGACAACATCACAGTTATGAATTTTCCTTAGTTGGTCTTCTGAAATGTCTGACACAATTCTTGATGCTGTGTTTTCGAGCAAAGATGATATATCAATACAAGCTTCCACATCATTAACAGCAATAGGTGATGGTAGGATAGTTTTTTTTTTTTCCTGGATCGCCTTGTATGATGGTAATATATTGTGTCCTTTTTCATGCAGAGCTTTCCTTAATATTTGGTAATATTTAATTGGTAATATTTAATATTTCTACTGAGACCCAGTTCCAACATAAGCGCTATTGCTTCCTCTTCAGTAAAATTTGATTGTGATGTTGGAGTTGGTATACTTTCCACAATTCGATTAAGTCGTTTTGTTGATGCATTAGGAAGAATAGTTTGCAATATGTACGGCATCCATAGGTTGGTTTTCCTTTTTCAGCATTTCGATAAATGTATCAGCAATTTCCTCATTTGAGATTGAAAAAAGTTTTTGTGTGACCCTCTTTTTTTTTGACCTTGAACATAAGTCTTCGTATGACTTGCAAAGCGCTCCTGTTGATGTATTGTAAGTTGAGATTTCCGTAGTAGTTTCCATCCAACTACAAAATTTTAATCGAAATTTCTTTTGATTTCCATCCACAGACTTACTTTTTACATCAAAAAAATTTCAATTTTTGATATGCCTGTTTTGTCTACTTTTCTACTATATGTAGTTTTTATATAATTTGAAATGTCTTCAATTCTTTCTGGCCCTTTTGAAGATACACTCCATAAAACGGAACACAACTCTTCGTTTAATGTAATCTTCATTGTAGATTTATTAAATATGGTACTTAAAATCTGAGAAGTTTACTTATATACCAATTCTTGTCATTTCAGATACAAGTATTCCATAGTAAAAAATTACGAATTTTCTACCTATTAACATTTAGGACTATATTACTATAACCTGTAATTCAGTGATTGATATTTCTTATTAGTGAATGAATCGAAATTATCATTACCTTAATATTTTTACCTACATGATCATAAACGAAACAGAACGAAATGATCTGTCGAAAAAATTTAAGTAAAAAATAGTTATAAATTTCTGAAAATTTAAGCATAATAGGACTTTTCAATTATAAGGATAAGCAAACAAATAGAAAATAGGTAAATATAAGATTTAAATATGTTCTGTCATATTTAATACTAAAATATGAAAAATATGAAATTAAAGGATACAGGTTTAAATGAACATATTTTTGAATGTAATTGAGATATTGGCTTGAAAATTTTTGTAAAGAATCGAGAATTTCCATATCTAACTAAAAAAAGATATTAAGGGATAAATATGGACTAAAATGTTGTAGCTATCTGCGACCCTATTAAAATTTTGATATAAATCATAGTTTTAGAAATTAAACAAATATGTAATATATGACAAAATCTTTATTTATGAACAAAACTCAATGAAATTTTCAACGCTTGTTAAATTTGTCATTTCAAATAAGAAAATGCAAAAAAAAATTGAAAAGGTCAAAGGGCATTCCGAAATTCCCAAAAATAGGAATGAAAATCCCAAAAATGGGATTTTTTACTTTTTTGCCCATAGGGTCCACATTTCTTTCAGGGCTGGGAAAATACTTTTGGAGTAAATAGAAATATATTGAGGTTTCCAAAATTGCTTTCAGTTTTCTGATCCCAACTTTGGGATTTTAGAACATGTCGCCCAAAGTTGAAGTTTTGATAAAAAATAGGTCATATTCGGAAGGACGCAGTGGCAACATTTTCAAAAAATAGGACAAGTTTTTTACGCCAAAGCGTTCTGCGTAAAGATACCTTTTAGAAAACTATAAAATTGTTATATGTTCTTAAAGAAAATTTTATTTTATTAATAAAAGAGTTAAGACACATTTTTGGCAAAAAAAACGGCAAAAATCTAAAATTTTTTGAATTTTTAAATTAAAAACCGTATTTTTTTGGATCAGTAAATGATATTGATCTGAAATTTTTTGTATATTATTGGAAATTTTGTTGTCTAACTAACAAGAAAAAATTAAGTCCATTTGGTCCAAAATTACGCCCGGTATTCAAAAAAAGGCGGACCAAGGTATGGTAAATTTTGTATCACTAAATTTTTAAATGCCTATAACTCGGATATTATAAGAGATAAGTAGTATGTCCAAGCAAGATCTCGTCGAGCACTTTCAGAAAATATAAAAATCTTTGTATTTGGATGAAAAACAAAAAAATGGCACAAAAAATGTACTTGTAATTTCATTTTATAATGTGATGCACTTGCATTTGTTTCAGCATTTTAACAGCTTGCATATCCATATATAATAACAAAACGTCACCTGAAATGCAAAAAGGCGTCATAATCAAATCTTTTTATTGATGTTCGGATATAAATCTTCTAAAAAAGTAACGTTTTTATAGTAACAAGTATTTTCATTTTATTTTGTTTTTTGTCTCTTCTGTAAAATTTTTAAAAGTGTTGGTACGCCCTTTTGCATTGCAGGTGACGAGACACAATCTACACTTGGCATTTTCGAAATCGTTTTTTTTTTTTCTTAGTTATATTTTTCGCCAATATAAATAAAGTTTGTTTGTGTATTGCCTTTTGTAATGTGATTCAAGCATCGGAATATTATTAAGCAAATTCTTTTATCGATAATCGAGGTTTTCTCTTTTGGAATATTTTTATCGAAAATGTTGTCATCTAGCCAATTTCTTATCATTTTTATACCCTCCACCACCATCAGTGGTGATAGAGGGTATATATAAGTTTATCGTTCCGTGTGTAACACTAAGAAATATTCATCTAAGACCCAACAAAGTGTATATACAAAATATTTATTATTATCCTAAGCAGTTTAGTATTGAAAATCAGCAAGATCGGTTCACAACGTAAAAAGTTATGAGTAAAAATTTCAGAACACCTCGAAAAATTACATTTTTTCTTCTAACTCTTTTTCTCAGAAAACTACCAAAGATATTTCGGTGAATTTTGTCACACAATATTTTTTCAGGGCAATGATCAAATCTGTTCAAAGTCTTTACAATCGATCTAATATTTCCCATAGCCTAAATACAAAGGTATATATTCCTGGAAATTTGTTTATCATTAATAACTCCCTCAAATATATCGGTATCAACACAAAATTGTGTACATTCAAATATAATATGAACAGAAATCATAATATCAACGTAGATCACAGTCGGTCCACACTTGGTTATAGGTCCCTTATAAGGTCCACTTCCGAAAATGACCTGAACGCACATATTTCATTGACAAATAAAGCTATTGTAAAAATCTAGTCCGGTCCATTAATGGTCATAGCTCCCATATAAGGCCCACTTCCGAAAATCACTTAAACGCATATATTTCATAGAATTCTAAAGCTATAGGGATAAAATTCGACTTGAATATGTTTTGTGTACATATAAATCATTTTACTACTTTTTTCCCGGATCGGTCCATTATTGGTCATAGCTCCCATATAAAGTCCTGAAATTCTGAAAATCACTTAAACAAGTCGTTTTTTGTTCTGAGACAGCTGAAATTTTGCATGAATATTCTCTATTGATAAGGTTTGTTTGCTATGGAAAATGGGCAATATCGGTCCACGTTTTCCGATAGCCCCCATACATGTGGACCCCCGAAAAATAGCTTTAACGGTCATAACTGTTTGAAAAGTACGAGTATAACATATAGTGATGGAATTCGACACACACAAGTTTTATGCGAGCTAAAATCTCCGTACTGATTTTTTGAGGATCGGCCCCATATAAGGTCGCTTTCTGAAAATTACTTTAACGGTCATTACTGGCTAAAAATTCGAGTATAACGATGAAATTTACATAAGTTCCTCCCGAGTCAAAATCTCTCCAATAAATTTTATGTGGATCGGTCTATAATTGATCCTGCCACCCATATAAGGTCTCCTTCAGAAAAATACTTTAACGCTCATTACTGGCTTAAAAATACGCGTAAAGTGATGAAATTCGACACTCGTAAGTTATATACGAGCCAAAATCTACCAAATTTAGTAAGGATCGGTCCATAATTGATCCTATCGCCCATAAAAGGTCCCCTTCCGAAAATTACTTTAGAACTCACTACTGGCTGAAAAATACGATTATAAAATTTGACACAAGTAAGTTCCTCACTAGCCAAAATCTCTCTACCAAAGTTTATGTGGATCTGTCCATAATTGACCATACCTCCATATGAGGAAAATTACTTTAACGCTCATTACTTCCTTAAAAATGCGATGTCCCCTTCTGAAAGTTACTTAAACGATCATTGCTGGCTTAAAAATACGACAGTTATGAAATTCGACATAAGAAACTTTTATAAGAACGTTAATCTTGCTACCCCCCTATAAGCCCCCTTCCGAAAATTACTTTAACGATTATTATTGCCATAAAAATGCGAATACAGCGATGATATTCAATGTGAACAAGTTTTATATGAACCAAAATCGGTCTACAAAAAGTTATGAGGATCGGTCAATAATTGACCCTACCCCTCATATAAGGTCCTTTTAAGAAAATTTGAAGAGGAGGATTCAGAAAATTACGAGGTTCCCTTCATAAATGGTTTTGCTTATTAATATACTAGTTTTCCTTATTTAAAAATACGTGTATAGCGATGAAATTTGACATAAACAAGTTCTATACAAAACAAAATCTATTAGTACGACCAACGACGAATTTTTCGGAACGAATATTCGTCGTCAGAAATAGAACACACTTGGGTATATGAAAATGTACACAATCATTGCGTATGACGAAATTCGTCGTACGTAACGAACTATTCGATAGGTATATTTCTATTTCTTAGGCAGACTAACGACGAATTAATTGGGGAAAATTGTTTTAAAACCAATTCCGGTAGCCCAAATTTGCTGAAATTTGGCGGTTGTGAGTACAGCTAATAACAATACAATATCATGTACGAATGTTCGAAATTATATTCGAAAATTCGAAGTTATGTTCGAAAAAATTTTTATGCTCTTAAAATAATCTAAGTTCGAAAAAATTTTAAAGCCATTAAAACCAGTTCTCGTGGCCCGAATTGTCTGAAATTTGGCTGTCTGGAGTACACTTGATGACACTACAATGCTATGGTGGAATATTTAAAATTAAGTTCGAAAATTCGAAGTAACGTTCGAAAAAATTTTGAAGCTGTTAAAATAATCTAAAAATTGGGGATATTCACAAAAATATAATTTTAGTTCTTTTCGAGGCCAATTTCTTACATTTTCTATTTTCGAAATAATGTTCCAATAAATTTTAAAACTGTTAAAATTATCTCAAAATCGTGGAGATTCACAAAAATATAATTTTTGTTCCTTTTTCTTACTTTTTCCAATCTGTGACGCATAGAAGATTCCCTTCGGAAAATTACTCATACGCTCACGGTTTAATACCCCCTATCTATTTTAATAATAAAAAATATTTTAAAATAATTTTGAAAGTAACACTCAGTGATAGCAACAAAACACATCAGTCTTCCGACTGCGAGAATAATAATTACTAAATCCTAATATCCTAATATATATTATAAATTTCTTTGTAAGTTTGTTTATTTGTTTGTTTATTTATTTGTTTGTGCGTCAATCACGCCTAAACGGATGAACCGATTTTCTTCAAACTTGGAACATAGAAAGATATAAGTCAGGAAGCGTCAATAGGCTATATTACTTTCCGAAAATTGGACTAGAAGGGAGTAAAAAAATGGGTGAAAACTACGAAAATCGGGCATAAAAATTTATTTTTGTCTACTTTAATGCGAAAATATTTTCGATTTATGTATTTACTAATACATATTTCAATAAAGTGTCAGAAATATGTATTAGCAAAGTTGCAACAAAACGGGGAAAAACTGGAAAAATCGGTACTTTTGTGCTTGAAAACTGATTTTTGTATATTCTGACGCGAAGATATTTTCGATTTAGCTATCTTAAGTGTAAGAAATTTTTATTAGCAAAGTTCCGTTGCACAGTGGTATAGGAAAAAAAAAGAGGGAAATAATTGGTAACTTCTAAACGGTTAATCCGATTGTAATGAAATTTGGTATGCACAAAGAGAAGGTGTTGTCGAGTTTAGGTTTTGAATTTGGACCTTATAGGCCAACCAGGGGCCCGGCGGGGGGTCCTCAAATTAGGACACCTCGGCTATGTTAAATTTTTAAAACGATCCTATTTCTTCATTTGAGTTCCGATTTAAAAAAAATTTCGTATATAGAATCTCCTCATCGAGCACTATAAAAAATGTCGTCGTAGCAGTAAATTATCTCTTATAGTTTAGGAGATATTCGCATTTGAAAATTAAAATTTTAAAATTTTTACCGTCCTTATTTTAGTTTTTTGATAATAGCGGATCCAAATATTCCCGATTTTCGCCATTTTTTTTATTCGCTTAACAACAAGTTTATATATCAAGCAGTGAAAGAATTATGTAAAAATCAGATATATAAACTTGTTGTTATGCGAATAAAAAAAAAATCGGGAATATTTGGACCCGCTATTATCAAAAAACTAAAGTAAGGACGGTAAAAATTTTAAAATTTTAATTTTCAAATGCGAATATCTCCTAAACTATAAGAGATAATTTACTGCTACGACGACATTTTTTATAGTGATGAGGAGATGAGGAGATTCTATATACGAATTTTTTTTTAAATCGGAACTCAAATGAAGAAATAGGATCGTTTTAAAAATTTAACATAGCCGAGGTGTCCTAATTTGAGGACCCTCCACCGGGCCCCTGGTTGGCCTATAAGGTCCAAATTCAAAACCTAAACTCGACAGCACCTTCTCTTTGTGCATACCAAATTTCATTAAAATCGGATTAACCGTTTAGAAGTTACCGAATTATTTCCCTCTTTTTTTTTTCCTATACCACTGTGCGTTGCGAAAGTTTGACCAAAACTGGTAAAAAATGCGGGAAATGACGAAAAACGGGCAAATTTACTGTTATGTCCTTAAAAAGTGATTTTTGTCTGTACTAATGCTGAATACTTTCGATTTAGCTTTTAACGTTCCAGAAATAATATATTAGGAAAGATTTGTTGTAAAAGTTGGACCAGAAATAGGCATGTGGGTAATTCAAACATAACGGGTAATTATGTGTAGTTTAGGTACTTTTTCGGAAATATGCAAATACTTGAGAAGTATTTTGCTGTAATCAGTCAAAAGATACATATTTTTTTAAGAAAAATTAAATTAAATTGGGTAAAAAGGGCAGTTTCGTGTTTTTCATAAGGTCCACACCTAAATGGCTGGGCCGACTTTAAGAAATTTTAAACATAGTTTCAAAGAGATAAAAGTTTCGTAAAAAGTTGGGTGAGGTTCAAAATTGTTTCGAACAACGAACTTGGCCGAACCTCTCACTCTTTAGTGAATTCCTCACCCCAACAGTGGGGGGCATATTTTCGATATCAGGCATTAATTTTATTTTGATAGACATGAAAAGTAGTAAACATTGCTCCCATTGATATAGTAATAAACATGTAAAACTTAATTACCTGCATGTTCGGTGAGTATCTGCCGCTGTTGTTTTTACCACCAGTTGGGGAATTTAATATGGCATCATTTGATATGCTTCTGTATAGATAAAAATATTTATTAATTTGTATTTGGTATAGTTATACTGCCTTATTCGTAACAATTTATCAAAGGTTTATAGAACAAATATTGTATGACAATTAGATTACATTCTTCGTCTATTGAATAAATAATAAAATTTGTCTTATAAACCTTTGATAAATTGTTACGAATAAGTCCATAGTTTATGAACGTTTTTAATAACAAATATATTTATGTATGTTTTAAAATATATTTTAACATGCTTTGGATAAGAAAGGAGAATAATGAAATATAAGTAAATAAATTATATTTTAGTAGAAAAATAAAATACATATGTAACTAAATACATAATCGATAAAATCGAAATTGAACTAGATATTAAAATACTATTTATTCACAAAATATAACAGAAAGGTATTTTAGTATGTAATTTGTTTTAAATTTTTTTATTTCTTTTTAAAGAAGTTATACAATATAGGTTATTAAAAGGATTTTTGAAGCCCCGTCTAATGGTATAATTTTGTTTTCAATTTTTGGCAATGTTAAGAGCACAATTATGTTACATAAGGAGTGCGCACAAAAAGATAGTGTTCATAGTTTGTGCTTTTTAATTAATTTATGCACACATCATTTTCTTTTTTTATATTCATCACAACCTTCAGCAATGTTATGAGAGAGTGAAATGAGACCTTTTTTTCAAAAATCAAAATCAGATGGTACATTTCGCAGCAGTTTTGTTCAAAAATTATCAATAGACGGAAAAACGTATTTATTCTGCATTGTTCAAAAATTTTAGAAGACAACTAAAGGTCAATTGAAAAGTTAAAGTTAAATTTTACGTTAAAAATATGCATAATATTATAATTATCATACATATATATGTACATTAGAGTGCTCCAAGCTTGTGTGAAGAGTGCTCCAAGCTACAATTCTAGAGAGGGCGTTCCCTCTCTAAAATTGTTCTTTGAGCTGTAAAACTATGTCATGCAAAAATTAGGCTGATAGGATAACGTTAACAGGTAGCGCAACGGCTCTGAAGTTTCCAAGCGCAATTACAAGGAAAAAACTTTTTTTCAGTTTTTGCTCAAATTTCCATTTAATAATAAACTTTGCACTTAATTGTAAAGGAATCATAATGTGCGTAGAAAAACCATTTCAGAAATATATAAAACACAAAAATTGGTTGAAAAATTTAAAAGTTATTGCAAATTCCCCAGGCCATTAACGTGTCTCACAGCACATGAATTTGAAATGTGACAAAAAATTTACTTTTTTGAGATACATATATTCTAAAAAAACATTTTTTTTACTTAAAATATATTTATAATTACTCGAATAATAGTTTTTGTGATTTTCAATTTAAGTTTTTTTGAAATTTTGAAAAACAAATTTTTAAATTTTTAGGAGAACTCATGAGGATTTGTGGACAATAGATACAAAAATAAAGAGGTATAAAATTGGATTAATCATTTTTACAGTTTAACTGTACCTGCGATTTGAACTCGGCGGATTTCAGAAAAATCTTGTTATATTTTTGTAATATTTTAGAGAATACGTATGAATTCTTTACTGTTTTACATTTTAAATAAAGTATCAGATTAGTGTTTTAATATAAAATATATATCTGAAATTTTATTCAAATTGGAACCCATAAAAGGTGGAGTTCAAAGGTCAAATTTTGCAATATTTATGAATTCTCAGTTTACTATAGGGAAATATTATTTTTTTGTAGGCCATATTTAATAAAGCTGACTGGAATTTTTTGAATAAAGTCTTATGTTTAAAAAGAGTAAAATTAACCCTTTAAAACACAAATTTAACCCCGAAGTTCAAAAAATCGTAAAAACACTATCCATTTGAATAATGTTATATATAATTATAGGAATAACAGAAATAAAAAAAAAAAAATAAAATATATACATATTTGGTATAAAAACTTGTGTATTAACCCTTTTTGAATATATAAAGATTGTATTTTAGACATATTATGTCGAAAATCGATTGAAAAACTGGACTACATAAATTACCAGTTTTAAAAACTACATTTTTTAAATGTACACCTCAAGTTTACTGCATAGTAATTTTTTATACTTAATATATAAGTTTTTGTTATATTTCTGCTATTTCTCTAATTATATAGAGCATTATTCAAATGGAAAGTACTTTTTCGAATTTTGGAACTTTAGCCATAAAGGGCTAATTTACCTTTTTTTATCTAGTCTATAATACTCTGAAAACACTTTGTTTGACACACAGTGCTCTCATGTAGAACAAAATTTGGCAAAAATAAAAGGAGTTGTCGTAGATCCATGAAATTTGGTACAGGGCTTTATAGATAAAGATATGGTAAAATTTCAACTTTGAGTTAAATCGGTCCAAGGATAACGGTATTTTCGATCACAGTAGGGCAGAATGGACATTTTTTGGAAATAAATCTGGCATTTCTAAACACTTAGTAGCCAAGGAGTATTCGGGTTTAAATTATGAAAATAGATTCTAAAAATGCTCTAGGGGCGGCGCTATGGGGGCTCAAAATAGGGTACCTCAAACATGTAAAAATTTTTTAAACGCGTGCTATTTTTTTGTTTTCCATCCGATATTAAAGATTTTTAATTTTAGCTAAGTTAATTTTTGATCTTCTAAAAAAATTTCAAGTCAATATCTCAATTAGATCCACCACCTGGATCTTGCCGCGATGTGGTGGCTTAGTGTTGGCTGTGGTTCCTGACATGCTGTTAAACACTGTTGAGCTTTCCCGCATGACAGCGAACTTAAAAGCCTGCATGGCCAAGGATTATCCCCCTCCTTTCCCAATCCCTATTTCCTGTTTTAATCTCCTCATTTTCCTACTATCCCATTTCCCACTTGTAAGGTTAAGGTGGTTGGTAGCAGTGCCGAGAACCTGAGTGGCTAATTAGAGGTAAAATAAGATTAGTCGCTAACAGCTCCCCTCCGGTGTTACGACACGGGACGGTTGTAATGCCTAATTTAGAAGAGTTAGAAATACATCTTCAAATCGAGATACGCCAAGGCACAGTTCATTCTAGACAAGAATGCCAATCACAAAGACAAAGAAAAGCTTCCCTTCATGGTGGAATTCGGAGCTATCTAAGCTATTGGGATAACAGGTGCTCTAAGAACTAGTCCTTCAGAAGCTCTGAACACCATTCTACTTATTGATCTTTATATTATGGCCATATCTGCTTGCAGCGCAGCGAGGCTTAACTCATCCGGAAGTTGGAAATCAAGAACATATAGACACGCTAAGATTTTAAGCCAATTACCTCCAATCTTGAACCAACCATCGGATTATATTACCCCACACACTGACTTTGATAGAGTTTTCAAAGTGAGAGTTCCTTCCAGGAGCGCGTAGTGTAGGGGTAACCTACCGAGCGAATATACCACCAGAATCTTTACAGATGGTTCTAAAATGAACTATGGTGTTGGTTCTGGTGTCTTCTGTGAAGACGCTGGGATAAGTATATCTCACCGCCTTCCCAACAACTGTAGTGTCTTTCAAGCTGAAATATTTGCGATAATGTCAGCTTATAGGGTACTACACGACCTCAATATCCGCGGCAACATAGGCATTTTTGTTGATAGTCAAGCGGCACTTCTCTCACTAAATTCTTATACTACCACTTCCCTATTAGTTAAGCAATGCAAGAAGGATCTATCAGGGCTGGGTTGCCTTGTTTGGGTCCCTGCTCATAGGGATTATGATGGAAATGAACAGGCAGATGAGCTTGCCAGAACGGCATCTGCCCTTGATATCTCCAACGCCGTTCCAGTAGCAACCCCGTTAGATTTTATCAAGAGTAGTATCCTCAGATTCTATCTTCAAAAGGCCGAAGTAGACGGGATATATCGAGTTGCAAAGACAGGGAAAAGGAAGAAACGCTCTTCCATCTTCTCTGCGAATGCCCTGCTTTATCTGTGAAAAGGAACCGTTTCCTTGGCAGTTACTTCATATCTAACCTTGGAAAGATATCTAGATCTAAGCTTAATGATATCCTAAGATTTCTCACTGCTACAGGTTGGATCTAAAACTGTAATATACTACATCTGACGAGTGGAGTGGTCCGGTCGAAGCGGAGTCGCTTGGATCTACTTGACTGTTCGCGCGTAGTGAACTACCACGTAAACCAACCAACCATCTCAATTAGATTCAAAAATATACCCATTTAAATCTAAGTCTTTTAAAATTTTTTTACTTTTTTAAAGATTTTTCTTAGTACGCAATTTGCTAAGTGAAAAAAGTCTTCCATAACTTATGGAAGACTTGGGTAGTCAAGATGACTACCCATCGCAGACGTGATGCAGATGCTTAAGCGCGATGATCGGGAATGGCCATCACAAGTTGGCTATTCCTGGTAGGGTCACCCATTCCAGACGGGTTTACATTGAGCGCGAAACTAAGAACTACCCCTCCCCCTGTCTGGTAGCGTCTGTTTCCCTATGGGGTCGGCAGTTTAACCTGGCAGTAGGTTAAAAATACACTTGTCACAAGGACAAACCATGGAAGAGAAGAAGGAAGCATGCCCCGCGTACCCGGTCAGGGGCTTCATAATCTCCGGGGACCCTACATCCACAGCGACGGTAATGGGCTGGGGAAAGTCGAATGCGACTGTTACCCAGACTAGTCAGGCGGCCACACCGGGTCAGGCAAGTTTGCATGTTACCGGCGTCGCAGGAGGCCGGTACACCCAGGCTGGCTGAATGTAATAAATTTAAAACTTTTCGTAGTTGCTCATCAGGTGGCGAGGTACCTCTGGACTTCTCATCAAGTACCTCTAAAGCAGCTGCAGTCCAAACCGCTAAGGCGGTTAAAAACCCTGCTTCAGGTACTGATGATAATGGGTCGGCTAAGTCGTCTCTTATATCAGCTTCCCAAGTGCCAATTGTACCTCCAGGCTCAGTGACGGTATCCTCCTGTCCTGGTCCGGCAATCAACAATCGACTCGGCACAAAAAACCCTCCAAGCGGGCGACAACTACAAGGCGTTCCGCCTTTAGGATTATTGAGCTACTCGGGTCCAAACCACCCGGGGAACTCACTACGGAGCAATCAGCTTCCCTCCAATGGGCCAAAGCCCAGATCGCTGGCAACGACAATGCTTCTCCTCCCGCAAAAGTGAAAACGGAAGCGGCGCCTAAACGGCAACGTTCAGAGGAGGAAGCAGCTTCCGCAAGCCAGCAGTTAGAGACGAAACGTCCAAAACAGGTGCAGAAGTCAATGACGCGCTCCTTCAGTGAGGTTGCCAAAGACAGCCTTATTCGAGCCGTCATCGACCGGAGCGATGTTGACGGATCCATATCCCAGTCTAACTGGGATGTGGTGAAGCCAAAACTCATGGGAGTGTTCTGGCAAGTTCTCAAAGAGAACCCAGGCACTCCTCCTCAATGCGATGACGCTGGATGGTTCCAGGGTCACGTTAAACTAATGACATGTGCAGACGAACGCTCAGCGTTGCTGCTCAAGTCTGCCATTTCACTATTGGGTGAGGTATGGGATGGATCTAAGCTTGATGTGGTGACTCCTGAGGAGATTCCACGCAGGCCTCGATCCATCGCCAAAATACCGTCTGAGCCCTCCACTCCCGAAGAGATCTTGGAGATCCTAAAGTGCTGTAACCCTCAGCTTCCAACAAATGATTGGAAAGTTGTAAGGGTTTCAGTGGCTGATGGACCTTCAAGACATGTGATCGTAGTCCTGAATAAGGAATCCTTGGAACCGCTGCGAGAAACAAAGGGGAAGGTCTATTACTGCTTCGGAACGATCTTCCTACATGTTTATCGTAGCGATTCCAAGGGCGATCCCTCTCCGAAGGTGGAGGTGGATGATGAGTTGACCGTGCAGTCAACAGAAGGCACGGTTAGCAACACAACCTCTGATCCCTCCGAGAGAGATGATGCTCAGTCAGTCTCTGAATTGATGAGCAAACTCTCTACTCGGAAGGATGAGGAGGTCGACGATGACGACCTTCTGGGTCTATCCCAGGAGATCGCCAACGCCGATGTTGTTACCCCAGGAGATGGTGAGGTTGACTCAAATCAATCTACACCACTCTAAAGCAGCATCAGCTGCATTGCTCCTCCGAGAGGCGCAGAGAGGGGAGGTGCTTATAATGGTCCAAGAACCATGGATCCACCAGGATCGGGTTTGCGGACTACAACATAAGGACTATAAAATCCTGTATGTTAAAAGTTCAGGTAAAGTAAGGTCCTGTATTCTGGCCAAGAGCTCTCTTCACATCTTCATCTTATCTGATTTCAGTGATGAAGACACGGTTGCAGCCGCACTAGAACATGGCGGCACAACTACATGGCTGGTTTCAAGCTATATGGCCCACGATCACGGGGATTGTCCTCCCAACAACAATGTCCGAAGATTGGTAGACAAGGCGAATATACACAACATCCCTGTCGTCATATGTGCTGACGCTAATTCGCACCACAGTATCTGGGGTAGCAGTGACACCAACACAAGAGGTGAGCAACTTTTCAATTTCATTATTAGTAGAAATTTGGAAGTAGTAAATAGGGGTTCAGAACCCACTTTCATTGTATCTAACAGAAGAGAGGTACTAGACATTACTCTCGTGAGTGCTAAGCACCGCGAATGTATCACGCATTGGACCGTATCTAATGACTGTTCTTTGTCAGACCATCGATATATAGACTTTATGATTGGTAATATAAAAGGGAATATGAATAGTATTCTAAATAGAAGGAAGACGAACTGGGAAGTTCAACATAACCTACTTTCCTCGTCTCTAATTTCTCTCCCTACTCTAGAAAGTACTGAGGACATTAACGCAGCAGTTCACACCCTAACGGATGCTTTCCGTATGGCGACTACAACAGCCTGTAAACTTTCCATCAAGAGAGGAAAATCCAAACCCTCATGGTGGAACACTGAAATAGCAAACGCTAGAAAAGTATGTCGTAAACTGTTCAATGAGGTAAAAAGGACCAATAACTGGATACCCTATAAGACCTCAGTGAATCGTTTCAAAAACTTGACTAGAAATGCGAAGCGGAAGGAGTGGAGAGACTTCTGCACGAATGTTGAAGGTTCTTCTTTGTAATTTTCCCACGGCTATAAATCAAGAACTAAGACAGCAAATACACAAATTTTTACAGGTTCTTTTAAATTGAATATTTATAATTAATAAATAGAAAAAAGTTTTTAATATTGAAAAACAAGCGAACTATAGCAATTCATGTGAAGCAATTAATTTTAAATTAAAAAAAAGCCATTTAAGCCTTTATTTAAATGTTTATATATGTACGTTATATTCAAAATGTAGGTATATTCTGAATGAAAACAAAGAAAATCTGAGATATCTTTTTTTGGATATATTTAAAAATTAAAAAAATCCATAGAAATAAAATGTATTTTTAAATATTCTCTCAACACAACATTTAAATGCCGATGCAAAAAGTTTTTGTTCACATATTCTTCTGATTTTGGAGCCCTCTAACAGATACATTACAATTAAAATATACTTTTTTTGAAAATGTTTGTTAATTATTTAGTTACGAATCTGAAATTATAATTTTTTTTCTTTTCCGATTAACTTTTTTTGGTATTTTTGTCCATGTAACGAAGCATTGTGGGACGTGCAAAATTCGCAACTTCGTTTTTTGGAGCACTTTAATATACATATGTACTTTAAAACTTTTTTATTATTTTCGTTCGCACTCCTTATATTTAATTTTAATTTACCTTTGAGGCTGGAATTTTTTTTATAAAATGATACCACATTTATATTTGTTTTATAAAAGTAATACTGAAATATCTATGAAAATATTTAAAAATTTTAGCTTTCCTTGAAGAATGAGTTTTTGTACATAAGAAATTACACTGTGCAAGATGAAAATCTTTCCCAAATGAGACCAACGGAAATGAAAGTAGACCATTAGTAGACCAAAAAAGGGTTTAAAAAAGTTTGCTCGAGTTTTTATTTTATAGGCATTTAAAGTTTTGCAATTTTGTGAACAGTTTTTCCATATATCGTCACCTAAAACGCCAACGGCCCTATCTAACATTTTTAAAATGTTACAGAAGAAGCAAAAAACTATTAAAATTGAAAAGTTTGTTTCTATCAACGCGATTTATTTGTAGTAAATAAACAAATTGTTTAATAGTGAAACATTTGTTATGATAGTTGACAATGGCGTATATAAAAATGGATAAATTGGACTTTTTACCTTTAATATTTAAATGTTTTTGTAGATAGGGCCTTTTGTTTTTTGTCAATAAAATCGCAAATTTTTGGTCGGAGGATTCCACTTTTTTGTGTGGACATTTGTTTTGATGCAATACATTAGAATCAACTATAAAATCGATTTTGAATTTTTGGTTAGTTAGGGCCGTTTGCTTTTCAGGTGACGATATGTATGTATATAATCCAATGAAATAATCAATATATAAATTACTCAATTACATAAGGTTAAAGATATTTAAATTTATTAATGTTCATACTTTAATTTTTTAATATTCGTGTGTTATTTATTTTAATATTCCTTTCAAAAAATTTAAAATTTACCAAATTTTCATTTTATTTGGTTTGTTTACGTATTCATATTTCAACCATATGTTGTGAACATATGTTGGATATTTTTTACTGGGGAAAAAATATCCATTAAAACCAAAAAAAATCTCTATTAACGAACTGTTATTTTAATCGGTCTCTTAATCTCTCGTTGCAAGTTTTCAAAAGTACGCGAACGGACAATTGTAACAATTGTTGCAGATTGTTACAAATTATCGAGTACGCGAACAGACCTATTAAATTAAAATGCCTATAAATTAACAATACGAGCTAACTTTTTAAGCCCCTTGGGAAATTGGGTCTATAAATCTCTACTTTTATTTCCCGTTGGTATTGTTCGGGAAAGACTCAAAATTTTTTGCATAGTGTTATTATTAAAACTATTTAAAAATTATGTCCTTACTACATTTTTGTACCCGGCATTGTCCGTTTTTAATCGAGTTCATGAATTGTGCTGGGGCAATTGTTATTAACGACGAATACAAAAGCTAACACAAAAATACCAGAATTATAATGTAACTTTAAAACAAGGTTGGCAACCGATACCGATTAAATACTCTTTAAAATAGAATACCGGTATTAATATCGATATGTACCGAAATAAGTTTTTCGGTATACATACAGGTATTAAAATATATCTTACCCTAATACCGTTATCATAACGGTATTTTACCTTAACCTTAAAACAAGGTTGGCAACCGATACCGATTAAATACTGTTTAAAATTGAATACCGTTATTGATATTGATACCAAAATATACATACCCTTTACCGGTATGATAACGGTACACTACCGTTACCTAACCGTATCAATACCAAATCAATATGTACCAGTATTACACCAGTTTGACCACTTATTACAATGTAAGGTATTAAAAAACTACTGGTCATTACTAGGGATGCCAATCGCGAAATCCCGATCCCGAAAATCCCGGGATTTTTCCGGATTAGAAACTTTTCAAAATTTTTTTAAATTCTTTTTTGAGCCATAATTTATTTTTGACTTATGCAAAACAAAATTCAGCACAGCTAATCTTATACATTTTGAACCTTTTATTGTGGTATGATACCATATATAGAACATACAAATTTATTTTTTCATTTCGTCGTAGACCCAAAAAGTATACACATTCGTTGTCTATAGTAGACTCATTCTATTTAGGATCAACGATGTTAAAAATCGGTTCACAATTTCATATACCTCCCATACATGTGTACACATTCCCCGAAATTAATTTATTATTAATAACTTCCGAAATAATGCCGATATCTTTACGAAATTTTACAAATTTCAATTCTATGTCAATAGAATTCATATAAAGAAAGAATTTTCTGAATCGGTCCATAATTGGTCATAGCTCCCATATAAGGGAAAAACACTTAAACGCACATAACTCATTACCAAATAACGATATTCATACAAACTTTGGCACAAGTATTGCTTTTATCTACAGAAATCTTACTGTAAATTTTTTTCACGATCGGTCCACAATTGGTCATAGCTCCCATACAAGGTCTCCTTCTCAAAATCACTTAAACGCATATTTCTCGTTACCAAATAAAGGTATCCATACAAAATTTAGCACAAACATTGCCTTTATAAACAGAAATGATACCGTAAAATTTGTTATAAATAAAGATATCCATACAAAATTTGGCACAAATATTTATTTATCTACAGAAATCTTATTATAATTTTTTTTCACGATCGGTCCACAATTGGTCATAGCTCCCATTTAAGGTCCCCTTTCGAGAATCACTTAAACGCATAGGTATTACTAATTACCAAATAATGATATTCATAAAAAATTTGGCACAAATATTTATTGTGGAATTTTGTCATTCATATAGTTTGGGATGAAAATCGAAATCAGTCCACAATTTCTTGTACCGTCCACAGGGATTAAAAAATTGATTATTTTTCACAAAAAATTAAATAAAAACTGTCCAAAATGAACAGGATTCGAACTTAAAATCTCACAGTTGCTAGTTTTACGCCATTCCCACTACACCATTAACTAGCTTAGTAATTGTTTGCAAATAATGTTAACATAGAAATTCTCTTTCCTGTTGTAAAAAATTGTTGTTAACCCAAGATCAAATAAAATGTGCACATTGAGAAAGTGTAACTGTTTAATTTCTTATGCTATTCAGCAATTTCATTGTTGATAAGTTATTCAGCAGCAATGTTTTGTACAAACAAAAAATAACATGGCATATTTAATGAAGTGGTGTAGTGGATGGAACCGAGAATTAACAAACTGAGCGTTGCCGGTTCGATTCCTGGTCGATTTATCTTTTTTGTCATAAATAATTAAATTTTTTAAAAATATAATTAAGTGTCGAAATTCAGTTCAACAATAAAAATTCAAAAGCAAATTTTTTTATTTTTTTTTTTTTCATAGGATCAACAACGTTGAAAATCTATTGTACCTCCCGTCAAAATTATATAAGTTTTATAACTATAACTATTGCCATACATTTTTCTCACACATAGAAATTATTTTAAATACAGAACATAGGTTAAATTCTTAAATTCGCTCTGTAACAGTCTGTTAAGTGGTAGTTTTGTCTTTAATTGCATATTGTAAGGCGTAATGATAGTAAGTCTAAAACAACGATGGCCAAACTTGCCCCTGCGCTTATACACATTCAATACGAATATTCTCAGCAATAAAACAAACTATACACAAAACAAAAACAATTTAATTTAGTTGCTCTCTTTATGAAATGATACACAGAGAATATTTTCAAAAGCTGTTATAAATAAATGTTTGTATGTATGCTTTTGATAGATTTATTAGGTAAATAATTATTTACAATTATATTTGTATTTTCATTTATTCAAGCAATTAATCGCCAAAATTTTATCGATTAACCGATCAACGGTTAATTATTTGAACACTTATAGAAGGAAATACATATGCACATAAATACATCAACACATGCATTAATACATTCTTACATCAATATATGCATCAATACATCGTTTCGTCAATATATACATACATCGATGTATACATTCCCTCTGTTGTTCATTTATAATACAAATAATATGAATAACACAAATAAGTGCAAACATATAATTTTTTTCAGTGCAAAGCACACATATTTTCATTTGTGTTCTCTTTCATATTTTAAATGCATATGTTGTAGTGCCCCGAATCCCGGGATTTGTAAAAGCCAGTGCCGTTTGGCATCCCTAGTAATCACTCATATTTCTTACCAAAAATATATCTTTTATTCAGAAAATTCACATTTTAAGATTCGGCGAATGTAACACTCTTAAGTACTTGTTTTCTTTTAACTTTTAGTTAGTTTAGTACATTTTTTTACCGATATATTACTTTTATATCGGTACTAGCTGTTAAGCCTGTCCCTGCCAGGCAAGGAAAATAACAAAAAAATGTATTTACAAAATCAAAGGATAACACCGTACAATAAATTGGGAAAATTTGTTTCACACATGAACAAGACCATATACCACATTTTTGGTTTTTTTATTTTCTGATCGTTTCTTCCTTTAAAAGGACTTTAAAGTTTGAAAGGAAGAGTAAGTATAATTATATTTAGTTGAAATTTGTTTAGGTCTAGTTGGTCAATATGGGTATCAAATGAAAGAGGAGAATAACAGTATTCTTATGAATGAAATAATTTTTCGGCTGAGCCGAATCTTAAATACCCTCCACCAGCTACTTTTATATTAATACTTTTTTAATTGATCAAATATTTGTAGAAATAAGTTTTCGCATGTCTTAAATAGAAAAACCCCAACATAGCTAAATCGACTCAGAATTTCATAACATCCAAGAATATATATACTTTGTTGGGTCTCAGATGAATATTTCTTGGTGTTACACACGGAATGACAAACTTATATATACCCTCTATCACCACTGATGGTGGTAGAGGGTATAAAAACAGAAAAAAATTTAATCCTTTAATATCCTTCTTTTTTATAGTCAATTTTTTTGAAAAAATATATGTTAAATTAAATAATATGGAGTTTCTGAGTGAAAAATTTCATGTTTTTATCTTTATCAGTTTCTTGTAAAAAAATTTTAAAAGTTAAGTTATACACATTTTATTAAATTAAAAAATATGTTTGTTGGTAATAATTTGTATATTTACCATAGAATATCACTTGAAAGTTAAAAACAACTTTATTTTATGGTGGCAAACCAAACAGTTTCATAGTGTCCATTGAGATATTCCAAATACACCGGAGTTTAAAACCTCTGCGCCCGTCCGAAGGCCGTCAATTCCAGAGACTTTTTAAATGAATCAAAAATACAACATACAGCAAAGTTAAGAGCAATTCTATCCAGGAAAAGAGTGCCACTTTCTTAAATCCTACATATATTTACCAATACATTTATGTTTTAATAGTGTCACAAAGACCATTGACATAATGACACTTTTAAAAGTGGAAGTTATGTCCATTGACAATATGATTCTTTTAGGATTGACAAAACGACCAAAATTTCTGTACATAAAAGCTATATTTCAGTCAAATTTTGTATTTAATCGTGAAATCTCCTAAGTTTAAAAAATAAATGTCTTAAAAAAAATGATTTTCCCACCGATTATGCCGAATAATTCGACCAATTCTATAATCTTCGTACTTATGATTGAACAAAAATTAGCAATAAAGTTATTCCAGCCTTTTTTATTCAGGGTGAGGAGGGGTGAGGTCCTTGATATACCTCATTTTTGTATTTTTTAATAAAAACTATAAAATTCTATATGATTTGGAACAATTAAATGGATAAAAAACTCTTTAAAGTTTTCCGATGTGAAAAATTAATTAATTTATTATCTGGGATAATTAAAAAAATTAATGAAAGTTAAACTAATAAAAATATGAACACCAAATTTGAAAGAGATATACTCCATTTTAATATCTTTTCTACAAATATAAATTAAATTTTCTATATTTTAATTGAAGACTATTTTACCATATCATTAGTTATTTTCGAGCTATAGTGGATTATTTTCCCATTGCATTAATATTTTTAAATCTTAACATAGAAAGCATCGATAACAATTTTGTCATAATTTTTGCGTTATTTATAAGCTGTTAATATATGCTTATAAGTTGTTATATGTATGTTTATTTCAAAATCCTCCATGGCCCATAGTGCAATGTCTGTCTATCCATAACTTCAGATAGTGTCACAGGTCATAAATATGAATAAAACTTGAACAAATTTTCGGTCACAATCTACATATCGTCACCTAACACGTAAACGGCCCTATCTAACAATTTTAAAATTTTACAGGAGAAGCAAAGAACTATTTAAATTAAAAAGTTTGTTTCTATCTACGCGATTTATTTGTAGTAAATAAACAAATTGTTTAATAGTGAAACCTATCATTTGTTATGATAGTTGATATGGATAAATTGGACTTTTTACCTTTAATATTTAAATGTTTTTGTATATAAGGTCTTTTGTTCTTTGTCAATAAAATCGCTAATTTTTGGTCGAATACATTAGAATCAGTAATAAAATCGATTTTGAGTTTTTGGTTAGTTAGGGCCGTTTGCGTTTCATGTGACGATATATAGATAAATATTCCTACCAAATTTAATTAAGATCAAACTTTATCTTTAAATATTTTGTAGCCATTTTAAAATTTTCAAAAGAGTAAAAAAATTTTATGGTATACATGGTTTAATATTAAAAAAAAACCGGTTATCTATATTAGCGCTGTAGAAGCCATAGTCAGATTTCAATGAATTTTTTTTTTCATAATTATGACCTGCAAAAATTTTCGATAGACGGACATTGCACTATGGGCCAGAGTGATGCAAAATTTGTTTTTTATTATTTATCAACAGTATTAAGTGTTTCGTCTTTTTAATCTGATTTGCATAGAAAAATCGGTTAAAGACACCGAATGTTTAAACAGAGAGTAATAAGTACAGCCTCCTTTCACTTACCAGGTCTCTTTTTTCCTCTACCTCTCCGCAGTAACAGCGGATATCAAAAATCCAGGTCAGTGTCCATCTTCTCTTTGGTCCGTAAAACATACATGTCAATTTTCATATATCTATGTATGTCATTGAGGGCCTTCTTCATTAGGAATTTGTGGTTCTCCAAAATTTCTAAATTCGTTACGGTTCAGATTTTATCGAGGTCAAAGGTTATATTTTTTAGGATTTTTTCCAACAAGCATTAAATTTGACTTCGCATATTTTCTAAACTGTTTATCCGATTTTAGTCCCCAATTAAAACTTATGTCTTATAGTTAGACGATATTTTATTTAAATTTTTATAGTTTTAACGTGAGGATGATGACATCAAACAACGTCCTTTAGTCAAGGATATCTCAAAAAATTTTCTTTATTCCTTCACATAAGATTGCCTATAGTGTACTCAACAATATATACAAAATGGGGGGATATCAAGTAAACCCACTTTTAGTAAAATAATCCACACCATTTCCATACAAATTTCAAAATTTATAGTTTTATTTGTTGATGAACACAAAAATAAATTTAAAAATTTTAAACAAAAATTAAATTGTTCATGAACAAAAAATTTAAATTTTTGAAATTTGTATGGAAATAATATGGATAATTTTACTAAAAGTTGGTTTACTTGAGATCCCCTCATCGTCCCATTCTGAATTTTTTATATATTTTTAAGTACTATAAGCAATCTTACGTAAAGATATAAATAAAATGGAGGGTACCTTGACTGAAGGACGTTTTTCGATATCATTATCCTTATGTTAAAATTATAATATTTTGAATAAAATATTGTCGAACTACAAGACATAGGCTTTAATTGGGGACTAAAACGACGATTAAAATCGGATAAATAGTTTAGAAAATATACGATGTCAAATTTAATGCTTGTTGAAAAAAATCCCAAAAAATATGAATTTTGAACCTCGATAAAATCTTAACCGTAACGCAAAGAATATGTGTACCAAGTTTCATCAAAATCGGAATGTTTGAAATGTCCCTTATAGTTATACAACATAATATATGCATCGATAGTCTAGTCTATAGTCTACTATATAGTATAGGCTAGTCTATAACCTAGTCTAAATTCTAGTCTACGTTCTTGTATATAGTCTTGTCTATAGGCTAGTCTATATCTATATTCTAGTCTAGTTTATAGTGTAGTCTAAATTCTACTCTAGACTATAGACTAGACTATACTATAGTCTAGTCTATAGTCTAGTCTATAGTCTAGTCTATAGTCTATTCTATAGTCTATTCTATAGTCTAGTCTATAGTCTAGTCTATAGTCTAGAAATTATTTAATTAATTTATTACTCAATTTACTTAAACAATTATTTATTATATTAATGGATATACAAATATATTTACAGCTAGCTTTACCCACTGTGCTTTGCTACCCTAAAAGCACTATAAATAAAAAACCCTCTTAACAATTTTGAAGATTCTAACTGCAATAGTTCTCCAGATTTACAATATGTTACATATTAGAGATGCCAAGCAAATTACTGAAAGTTCGCCAATTTCTATCTATCTAAGAAAAATTTGAATAATATAATAGTTTCCAAGATATACGAAATTTTGTATTTAATTCATTTATGCGGTGCAAAGCCCCCAATTGAAAGCCCGCCCGTTATTCTCCCGTTATTCTCTTAATGTTCACATGAATGTCAGAGTTCTTCATGTAAAATTTGAAGATTCTATCTCTAATAGTTTCTCAGATATACAATTTTTCTATTTCATTCATGTGGGGGCTTCAAGCTCCCCAGATGAAAGCCCGAACTTTTCCTCCAAAATGCTCAGATGATTATTGAAGTAATTTCTGCAAAATTTGAAGAATCTAGTTCTATTAGTTTCCCAGATAAACGAAATTTTATATTTAAATCATATGGGAGTTGTCAAGTTCCCCATTGAAAGTCCGCCCGTTATACTCAAATTCTAGCTCTAAGAGTTTCTAAGATATACGATTTGTTCTAATTAATTCATATGGGGGTTCCACGCCCCCCCATATGAAAGTCCGCTCGTTTTCCTCCAAAATGTTCAGTTGAATATTAAAGTAATTTTGCAAAATTTTAAGAATCTAGTCCTATTAGTTTCCCAGATAAACGAAGTTTCTCAGATATACGAATTTTTGTATTTAATTCATATGGGGGCTCCAAGACAAAGTTATTTCTGCAAACTGTAATTATTTCTAAGATTAACGAATTTTTGTATTTAATTTATATAGGAGGTGCCACGCCCTCTAATGCTAGTCCGCCTACTTTTTGTCCTAAATAATCATATTGACACTAAAGTGGCTCCGGCAAAATTTGAGGACTCTAACTGTTTATTATCTCAAATATACGGATTTAATATTTTCTTAATATGGGCGTTTCTCCTCGCCCACTTGAAAATTTTCAAAATAGAAAGTAGCCTATTACCTATTCCAGACATAGTGGTATGTATGTATGTATGTATGTATGTATGTATGTATGTATGTATGTATGTATGTATGTATGTATGTATGTATGTTATTGTATGTATGTATGTATGTATGTATGTATGTATGTATGTGTATGTATGTATGTATGTATGTATGTATGTATGTATGTATGTAGTATGTATGTATGTATGTATGTATGTATGTATGTATGTATGATATGTTATGTATGTATGTATTGTATGTATGTATGTATGTATGTATGTATGTATGTATGTATGTATGTATGTATGTATGTATGTATGTATGTATGTATGTATGTATGTATGTATGTATGTATGTATGTATGTATGTATGTATGTATGTATGTATGTATGTATGTATGTATGTATGTATGTATGTATGTATGTATGTATGTATGTATGTATGTATGTATGTATGTATGTATGTATGTATGTATGTATGTATGTATGTATGTATGTATGTATGTATGTATGTATGTATGTATGTATGTATGTATGTATGTATGTATGATGTATGTATGTATGTATGTATGTATGTATGTATGTATGTATGTATGTATGTATGTATGTATGTATGTATGTATGTATGTATGTATGTATGTATGTATGTATGTATGTATGTATGTATGTATGTATGTATGTATGTATGTATGTATGTATGTATGTATGTATGTATGTATGTATGTATGTATGTATGTATGTATGTATGTATGTATGTATGTATGTATGTATGTATGTATGTATGTATGTATGTATGTATGTATGTATGTATGTATGTATGTATGTATGTATGTATGTATGTATGTATGTATGTATGTATGTATGTATGTATGTATGTATGTATGTATGTATGTATGGTAGTATGTAGTATGTATGTATGTATGTATGTATGTATGTATGTATGTATGTATGTATGTATGTAGTATGTATGTATGTATGTATGTATGTATGTATGTATGTATGTATGTATGTAGTATGTATGTATGTATGTATGTATGTATGTATGTATGTATGTATGTATGTAGTATGTATGTATGTATGTACAGTGGACGTCCAATAGTACGTATACTCTTTATTACGAATATCCAATAATACGAATGGCAAAATTGTTGCATTGTCTACTCTATAGTACGAATAAAGTCACAATTTTTCTGTTCGATAGTACGAATAACGCATTTTTTATGGGAATTTTGGTTTTATTTACGTATGAATGAAGTTTTTATTATGTTTTTATTTTATTATTTCGGTATCATTCACCTTAAGCTCAGTAATTTTGAAGTTTTTTTGCAAAGAATAATGTAATAAACATCGATGTTAAATGATGGATTTTTTAATAAGTTTTAAGAGAAAGTTATAAATTAGAGAATTGTGGTATATTCCATTCAAGTCTCTAATAAAAGTTTTATGTAATCTGAACATTTTAATACATTTTAGAACACATATAGAAATTGCAAATTGTCTTTGGCACACATCTTTTTAAAAACATTAAAATTTAAAACCTTCTACATATATCTCATTTCAACCATTGGACTCACGATACTTTCAAAATTAACAATTCATATACGTAAATATGTCCCTTTTATGCCTGTTTATGTACAAGAAATTTACTTAAAATGATACACATTTATTATATTTTGTTCCGTTATGTAATTTTTCATGAAAAATAAAACAAAAATAAATAAAATCCAATATTTTATGTGTATTATTTGAATTTAAACATACAAAATGTGTTGTTCAATAATACGAATTTTTCGGTATTACGAAAGGGCCTGACACTATATAATTCGTACTAGTGGACGTCCACTGTATTTACCATAGAATATCACTTGAAAGTTAAAAACAACTTTATTTTATGGTGGCAAACCAAACAGTTTCATAGTGTCCATTGAGATATTCCAAATACACCGGAGTTTAAAACCTCTGCGCCCGTCCGAAGGCCGTCAATTCCAGAGACTTTTTAAATGAATCAAAAATACAACATACAGCAAAGTTAAGAGCAATTCTATCCAGGAAAAGAGTGCCACTTTCTTAAATCCTACATATATTTACCAATACATTTATGTTTTAATAGTGTCACAAAGACCATTGACATAATGACACTTTTAAAAGTGGAAGTTATGTCCATTGACAATATGATTCTTTTAGGATTGACAAAACGACCAAAATTTCTGTACATAAAAGCTATATTTCAGTCAAATTTTGTATTTAATCGTGAAATCTCCTAAGTTTAAAAAATAAATGTCTTAAAAAAAATGATTTTCCCACCGATTATGCCGAATAATTCGACCAATTCTATAATCTTCGTACTTATGATTGAACAAAAATTAGCAATAAAGTTATTCCAGCCTTTTTTATTCAGGGTGAGGAGGGGTGAGGTCCTTGATATACCTCATTTTTGTATTTTTTAATAAAAACTATAAAATTCTATATGATTTGGAACAATTAAATGGATAAAAAACTCTTTAAAGTTTTCCGATGTGAAAAATTAATTAATTTATTATCTGGGATAATTAAAAAAATTAATGAAAGTTAAACTAATAAAAATATGAACACCAAATTTGAAAGAGATATACTCCATTTTAATATCTTTTCTACAAATATAAATTAAATTTTCTATATTTTAATTGAAGACTATTTTACCATATCATTAGTTATTTTCGAGCTATAGTGGATTATTTTCCCATTGCATTAATATTTTTAAATCTTAACATAGAAAGCATCGATAACAATTTTGTCATAATTTTTGCGTTATTTATAAGCTGTTAATATATGCTTATAAGTTGTTATATGTATGTTTATTTCAAAATCCTCCATGGCCCATAGTGCAATGTCTGTCTATCCATAACTTCAGATAGTGTCACAGGTCATAAATATGAATAAAACTTGAACAAATTTTCGGTCACAATCTACATATCGTCACCTAACACGTAAACGGCCCTATCTAACAATTTTAAAATTTTACAGGAGAAGCAAAGAACTATTTAAATTAAAAAGTTTGTTTCTATCTACGCGATTTATTTGTAGTAAATAAACAAATTGTTTAATAGTGAAACCTATCATTTGTTATGATAGTTGATATGGATAAATTGGACTTTTTACCTTTAATATTTAAATGTTTTTGTATATAAGGTCTTTTGTTCTTTGTCAATAAAATCGCTAATTTTTGGTCGAATACATTAGAATCAGTAATAAAATCGATTTTGAGTTTTTGGTTAGTTAGGGCCGTTTGCGTTTCATGTGACGATATATAGATAAATATTCCTACCAAATTTAATTAAGATCAAACTTTATCTTTAAATATTTTGTAGCCATTTTAAAATTTTCAAAAGAGTAAAAAAATTTTATGGTATACATGGTTTAATATTAAAAAAAAACCGGTTATCTATATTAGCGCTGTAGAAGCCATAGTCAGATTTCAATGAATTTTTTTTTTCATAATTATGACCTGCAAAAATTTTCGATAGACGGACATTGCACTATGGGCCAGAGTGATGCAAAATTTGTTTTTTATTATTTATCAACAGTATTAAGTGTTTCGTCTTTTTAATCTGATTTGCATAGAAAAATCGGTTAAAGACACCGAATGTTTAAACAGAGAGTAATAAGTACAGCCTCCTTTCACTTACCAGGTCTCTTTTTTCCTCTACCTCTCCGCAGTAACAGCGGATATCAAAAATCCAGGTCAGTGTCCATCTTCTCTTTGGTCCGTAAAACATACATGTCAATTTTCATATATCTATGTATGTCATTGAGGGCCTTCTTCATTAGGAATTTGTGGTTCTCCAAAATTTCTAAATTCGTTACGGTTCAGATTTTATCGAGGTCAAAGGTTATATTTTTTAGGATTTTTTCCAACAAGCATTAAATTTGACTTCGCATATTTTCTAAACTGTTTATCCGATTTTAGTCCCCAATTAAAACTTATGTCTTATAGTTAGACGATATTTTATTTAAATTTTTATAGTTTTAACGTGAGGATGATGACATCAAACAACGTCCTTTAGTCAAGGATATCTCAAAAAATTTTCTTTATTCCTTCACATAAGATTGCCTATAGTGTACTCAACAATATATACAAAATGGGGGGATATCAAGTAAACCCACTTTTAGTAAAATAATCCACACCATTTCCATACAAATTTCAAAATTTATAGTTTTATTTGTTGATGAACACAAAAATAAATTTAAAAATTTTAAACAAAAATTAAATTGTTCATGAACAAAAAATTTAAATTTTTGAAATTTGTATGGAAATAATATGGATAATTTTACTAAAAGTTGGTTTACTTGAGATCCCCTCATCGTCCCATTCTGAATTTTTTATATATTTTTAAGTACTATAAGCAATCTTACGTAAAGATATAAATAAAATGGAGGGTACCTTGACTGAAGGACGTTTTTCGATATCATTATCCTTATGTTAAAATTATAATATTTTGAATAAAATATTGTCGAACTACAAGACATAGGCTTTAATTGGGGACTAAAACGACGATTAAAATCGGATAAATAGTTTAGAAAATATACGATGTCAAATTTAATGCTTGTTGAAAAAAATCCCAAAAAATATGAATTTTGAACCTCGATAAAATCTTAACCGTAACGCAAAGAATATGTGTACCAAGTTTCATCAAAATCGGAATGTTTGAAATGTCCCTTATAGTTATACAACATAATATATGCATCGATAGTCTAGTCTATAGTCTACTATATAGTATAGGCTAGTCTATAACCTAGTCTAAATTCTAGTCTACGTTCTTGTATATAGTCTTGTCTATAGGCTAGTCTATATCTATATTCTAGTCTAGTTTATAGTGTAGTCTAAATTCTACTCTAGACTATAGACTAGACTATACTATAGTCTAGTCTATAGTCTAGTCTATAGTCTAGTCTATAGTCTATTCTATAGTCTATTCTATAGTCTAGTCTATAGTCTAGTCTATAGTCTAGAAATTATTTAATTAATTTATTACTCAATTTACTTAAACAATTATTTATTATATTAATGGATATACAAATATATTTACAGCTAGCTTTACCCACTGTGCTTTGCTACCCTAAAAGCACTATAAATAAAAAACCCTCTTAACAATTTTGAAGATTCTAACTGCAATAGTTCTCCAGATTTACAATATGTTACATATTAGAGATGCCAAGCAAATTACTGAAAGTTCGCCAATTTCTATCTATCTAAGAAAAATTTGAATAATATAATAGTTTCCAAGATATACGAAATTTTGTATTTAATTCATTTATGCGGTGCAAAGCCCCCAATTGAAAGCCCGCCCGTTATTCTCCCGTTATTCTCTTAATGTTCACATGAATGTCAGAGTTCTTCATGTAAAATTTGAAGATTCTATCTCTAATAGTTTCTCAGATATACAATTTTTCTATTTCATTCATGTGGGGGCTTCAAGCTCCCCAGATGAAAGCCCGAACTTTTCCTCCAAAATGCTCAGATGATTATTGAAGTAATTTCTGCAAAATTTGAAGAATCTAGTTCTATTAGTTTCCCAGATAAACGAAATTTTATATTTAAATCATATGGGAGTTGTCAAGTTCCCCATTGAAAGTCCGCCCGTTATACTCAAATTCTAGCTCTAAGAGTTTCTAAGATATACGATTTGTTCTAATTAATTCATATGGGGGTTCCACGCCCCCCCATATGAAAGTCCGCTCGTTTTCCTCCAAAATGTTCAGTTGAATATTAAAGTAATTTTGCAAAATTTTAAGAATCTAGTCCTATTAGTTTCCCAGATAAACGAAGTTTCTCAGATATACGAATTTTTGTATTTAATTCATATGGGGGCTCCAAGACAAAGTTATTTCTGCAAACTGTAATTATTTCTAAGATTAACGAATTTTTGTATTTAATTTATATAGGAGGTGCCACGCCCTCTAATGCTAGTCCGCCTACTTTTTGTCCTAAATAATCATATTGACACTAAAGTGGCTCCGGCAAAATTTGAGGACTCTAACTGTTTATTATCTCAAATATACGGATTTAATATTTTCTTAATATGGGCGTTTCTCCTCGCCCACTTGAAATTTCAAAATAGAAAGTAGCCTATTACCTATTCCAGACATAGTGGTATGTATGTATGTATGTATGTATGTATGTATGTATGTATTATGTAGTATGTATGTATGTATGTATGTATGTATGTATGTATGTATGTATGTATGTATGTATGTATATGTATGTATGTATGTATGTATGTATGTATGTATGTATGTATGTATGTATGTATGTATGTATGTATGTATGTATGTATGTATGTATGTATGTAGATGTATGTATGTATGTATGTATGTATGTATGTATGTATGTATGTATGTATGTATGTATGTATGTATGTATGTATGTATGTATGTATGTATGATGTATGTATGTATGTATGTATGTATGTATGTATGTATGTATGTATGTATGTATGTATGTATGTATGTATGTATGTATGTACAGTGGACGTCCAATAGTACGTATACTCTTTATTACGAATATCCAATAATACGAATGGCAAAATTGTTGCATTGTCTACTCTATAGTACGAATAAAGTCACAATTTTTCTGTTCGATAGTACGAATAACGCATTTTTTATGGGAATTTTGGTTTTATTTACGTATGAATGAAGTTTTTATTATGTTTTTATTTTATTATTTCGGTATCATTCACCTTAAGCTCAGTAATTTTGAAGTTTTTTTGCAAAGAATAATGTAATAAACATCGATGTTAAATGATGGATTTTTTAATAAGTTTTAAGAGAAAGTTATAAATTAGAGAATTGTGGTATATTCCATTCAAGTCTCTAATAAAAGTTTTATGTAATCTGAACATTTTAATACATTTTAGAACACATATAGAAATTGCAAATTGTCTTTGGCACACATCTTTTTAAAAACATTAAAATTTAAAACCTTCTACATATATCTCATTTCAACCATTGGACTCACGATACTTTCAAAATTAACAATTCATATACGTAAATATGTCCCTTTTATGCCTGTTTATGTACAAGAAATTTACTTAAAATGATACACATTTATTATATTTTGTTCCGTTATGTAATTTTTCATGAAAAATAAAACAAAAATAAATAAAATCCAATATTTTATGTGTATTATTTGAATTTAAACATACAAAATGTGTTGTTCAATAATACGAATTTTTCGGTATTACGAAAGGGCCTGACACTATATAATTCGTACTAGTGGACGTCCACTGTATGTATGTATGTATGTATGTATGTATGTATGTATGTATGTATGTATGTATGTATGTATGTATGTATGTATGTATGTATGTATGTATGTATGTATGTATGTATTGTATGTATGTATGTATGTATGTATGTATGTATGTATGTATGTATGTATGTATGTATGTAGTATGTATGTATGTATGTATGTATGTATGTATGTATGTATGTAGTATGTATGTATGTATGTATGTATGTATGTATGTATGTATGTATGTATGTATGTATGTATGTATGTATGTATGTATGTATGTATGTATGTATGTATGTATGTATGTATGTATGTATGTATGTATGTATGTATGTATGTATGTATGTATGTATGTATGTATGTATGTATGTATGTATGTATGTATGTATGTATGTATGTATGTATGTATGTATGTATGTATGTATGTATGTATGTATGTATGTATGTATGTATGTATGTATGTATGTATGTATGTATGTATGTATGTATGTATGTATGTAACTATGTCTTACCAAACATTTAGGCTGATTGGATAACGTTAACAGGTGCCGCAACGGCTCTGAAGTTTTCAAGTTCATTTACAAGGGAAAAGTATCGATTTTTCTCCTTTTTTGATCAAATTTGGCCATCTATATATAAAAATGAAAGTGTCTTTGTGTATGTATGTATGTATGTATGTATGTATGTATGTATGTATGTATGTATGTATGTATGTATGTATGTATGTATGT
>NW_023994711.1:0-17500 GCF_015586225.1 Lucilia sericata | reverse complement strand
TTGCTGGATTTAGGAAATGGAAAAATGACAATTGAGCCAACCACAAATTGTGTAAAGTTTCCCTCTAACTTTTGTAAGATCACACAATCAAAGAAAGAGTTAATATATTGTGTTTTTCCAAATCTTCAACGTAATTTCAAAAATAGGCAGTGGTTATGTGAGCGTGCTTTACTGGCACCCAAAAACATTGACGTTAATTGTATCAATAATATTATTTTGAATAGAATCGATGGTAATTTAAAAACATATAAATCCATCGATACTGTTACAAATAATGATGATGTCGTCAATGTATCCCCACGAATTGAAGTTGAAAATTGGCGTTCCAATTATTTTATTGCTAAATATTGATCCTCCACGTCTTTGTAATGGTAATCGATTAACAGTTAAACAATTAATGAACAACTTAATCGAAGCAACGATTACAACTGGCCAATATAAAGGAACGGATGTCTTACTACCTCGGATCTCAATGACAACATCGGAAATGCCATTCGACTTTAAACGGTTGCAATTTCCTACACGTTTGGCATTCGCGATGACAATAAACAAATTTCAGGGTCAATCCCTGCATGTATGTGGAATAAATCTCGAAAATCCATGCTTCTCACATGCTCGCGAGTTGAGAAACCTTCAGATTTGTATACCTACGCGCCTGAGGGGAAAACCAAAAATATTGTATATCCCAAGGCTTTAGAATAGGAAATAATTGTAAATATTAAGTCAATTAAATTTTAGTAATTTTGTAAATTTATGCTAATGAATAGGAATAAGAAATAATTATTAAGAAATAATATATGTACATAAATATCATTAATTAATAAATTACTTTAAATATCAAACTTTCTTTGTCTTATTACTTTATGGTTTTGGATAGTGACAAACAAATATTAATAAAATTTTTATAAACAAAAAATGTACATCAATATATTTTGAAAATTTTTTATTTTATATCGACAGGAGTAGCAAAGCACGCCGGGTTTTAGCTAGTTTAGTAATAAATTTTGAACTTTTACAATAGTAAAGGAATCGTAATGTTCACAGAGTAAGCATTTCAGAAAGATACAAAAAAACACAAAAATTGTTTGAAAACTTTAAAAGTTATTGCAAATTCCCCAGGCCATTAACGTGTCTTACAGCCAGTGTTGCCAAAAAATAATTGCGAAAAAGTGCTAGATTGTTTTGAAAAAAATGTTAGAAAGTGATAAAAATAAAGAAAAAAATGTTAGAAAAAGGTTTTTTATTGTAAAATATTTAAATTTAAATTTGTATAATAAACTACATAAATAATATTTTTAGCTTAGTACGCAAATGGACCAACTCCACTTATTATGGGTTGATTTTAATACAGAACAAAATGTATATAATAACTAGTTTTAGAGAGAGAATTTTTTATATGGCTCCCCTAGAATTTTGCTAGTTTTTAACTGCATAAATAATGTTTTTACATTAATACGCAAACGTACCAAATCCACTTATTATGGGATGATTTAAATACAGAATTAGAAATGCTTATTCAATAATTTTTTTTGAATTTTTTAGATCGGAAGTAAACAACCAGATTCTGGAACTGGGACATTGCAACTAATAATATAGCCATTAATTCTCGAAACAGTTCTGTCGAAAAATGTTGTGATTAAAAAGTTTTGATGAAATAATTTCTTTCAATATTTCCATTGTTACAAATATTTACATTGGGATACTAGTCCAGATTTTAAAAACAACTACTTCAAACCAGTAGAAAAATATCTCGAATTTATTGTAAGAAAATTTTATTATAATTGACGGTTTCCAAAAATTGATTTCAATCTCAACAATTTGAATCATAAATCACTGGAAAAAGATCTAGTTCTAAAGAAAGTGTATATGTTCTCTAAAGCTTCTCTAGAACTATATCTGGGGATAGCAAACTCGAACTTAAATCATTTATTAAAGAACTAGTTCCAGAAATGTTCCATTAAACGAGTTTGTTGATGCGTAACGCAAAAATTTTTGGTTGTGAATATTTTTTGAAATTGAGTTTACAATTATAATGATATTTTTAATTAAAAGTCTAAAGGGAAGACACAAATGAAATCCTTTGTAAAGAATATTACAATTCAAAAAATTTTTGGAAATGTATAAGATTTTAGTTTAGATTTGTGCCGTTTTCCATAGGAAGTGGCCCTTTTAAAATGTAACTTAAGCTCATCAAATACGAACCGATATTTCTACAGATAACCAGTAAACATTAATTTTTTGTTGTACATAATTAATTAATAATTAATTTTTAACCATATTTTTACAGAAGAACAATTAAAATTGGCATACAAGAATATGTACAAAATCCTAAAATGTGCTAAAAAAAAGTGCCAAAAAACATTTGAAAAATTCTAAAAAAGGTGCTAGGTGCTAGATTACATTTTTGGGTGCTAAATGAGTTTAAAATGTGCTAAATCTAGCACTAAAAGTGCCAAATTGGCAACACTGCTCACAGCACATAAATTCGAAATGTGACAAAAAAATTTACTTTTTTTGGGATATATTCTAAAAAATCATTTTGTTACTTAAAATATATCTATAATTACTCGAATATTAGTTTTTGCCCTTATAAGATAACGCTAACTCGTTCTCAGCGATGGTCCAAAAAGTTTGATTTTTTCAATGGCCATTTCAAATTGAAATTTCAGTAATTTTAAACAAATTTCAAAATTTTTAGGAGATCTCATGAGGATTTATGGTTAATAGATAAGGCTATTAAACGGTAAAAATATTAGATCAATATTTCTTACAGTTTAGCTGTACCTGCGATTTGAACTCGGAGGATTTCGGGAAAATCGCATTTTTATGTAATATTTTAGAGAATAAGTATTAATTCTTTACTGTTGCACATTTTAATAATTTTTATATACTTAATTTTTTATACTTAATATATAATTTTTTGTTTTATTTCTGTCATTCCTTTAATTATATAGAGCATTATTCAAATAGATAGTTTTTTTCGAATTTCTCAACTTTGGTGCTGAATTGTTCCCAAGTGTCTTAAAGGGTTAATTTAGCTTTTTTCACACAATTTTAAATGTCAGACTATATACGATAAATTTAATTAATTTTTGGTAAATATGGCCGACAAATAAATATTATTTCGATATTTTACACTGAGAATTCCCAAATATAACAAAATTTGACCTTTGAACTCCACATTTTGTGGGTTAAGAATGTCCGATTTGAATAAACCTTCGGATATATATTTTACATTATCTGGTCTATAATACTCTGAAAATTCCTTGTTTAAAATGTACAACATTAAAGAATTAATACGTATCCTCTACAATTTTACAATAAAATGCGATTTTCCCGAAATCCGCCGAGTTAAAATCGCAGGTACAGCTAAACTGTCCATAAATCCCCTATTGTCCATAAATCCCCATGAGATCTCCTAAAAATTTTAAAATTTGTTTAACAAAGTTAAAAAAACTGAAATTGGAGATTTGAAACGGCCGTTGAAAAAATCAAACTTTTTGACCATAGCTGGGAAGAAGTTTGCGTTATCTTATAAGGGCAAAAACTAATATTCAAGTAATTATAGATATATTTTAAGTAACAAAATGTTTTTGTTAGAATATATTCCAAAAAAAGTAAATTTTTTTGTCACATTTCGAATTCATGTGCTGTGGGACACGTTAATGGCCTGGGGAATTTGTAATAACTTTTAAAGTTTTCAAGCAATTTTTGTGTTTTATATATTTCCGAATCATTTAACAGAAACACTAAAACGGTTATTTCCCATAAAAACAACTTGTTTATCAAAAATACAACGCAAGAACAATAACGGAAAATTTTTCAACATTATACAATAACAAATCCAAAACACCTTCAGCACTTCTGGTACAAAGTAAAAGAAGTACAGCAAAAGCACAAAGAAAAATAGAAGTGCTGAAATGCTGCAAGCAGTAGTGATTATTTCGTGACTGTCTGCGTATGCAGAAAACATTTCACTGAACCACTGCAACTAAAGAGTTTGTTTTCGTTTTATTTGCTTTGCTTTCTGCCTTTACTTTGGATACAATTACTGAAAAACTTTAAGCAAAGCAGATAGTTTGGTGCTTTTGCTAATTTTAAGCAAGCAATACAAACCTTGGATTCAAGGTATTAGAAATGAGAGAGAGGTTTAGATCAGATATTGAAAACAGTTTTATCTTTTTATCCTGACAGTTTAAATTAAAAATAATAATAAATATTTCCCAAATCTTCTTTTGACAACAAATTTGGAATTGTTTGGGCAATGGAAGTATTTTTAATTTTATTTGAAAAAGTCCTTTAAAATGGATTACACAGTAATTACAATCGAATTAGGTGAACTCGATGGGAAACAAATTCGGTAATCACAATGAATCTGAATTTGCTGTGTACAATAAAAAGGAATAGACTAAAAGGGTTAGGTGATTGTATTAAATTTTGTAAACAATAGCAATTACAAAATGTGAATACAGATTTCGTATATAAACCCAGCAAAAGTGTGGTAATGACTTGTACTTACTCAACAACATACTTTCCAATGACAACCAGTGTCGCCAGATGTGGGGATTTTCAAGTTTTATTTGGGGACAGATTTTCGTAAAATTTGGGGAGTTGTTATAATTTTTATATTTTTTTTATAAATATTAATAATTATATTCATTCTAGTTTAGTTTTTTTATATAAGGGTCGTTTTAAAATATTTCAAACAGGGTTCGCACCTCACCCTCTCCGATTTGGAGAAATTTGGTACACATACTCTTTAAATCAATACAAAATTCGAAGTTCTAAAGAATTTCAAAATCGTTAATTTTTAGATTATTTCTCATTCCTCATTTTTTCTCAAAGGCATGAAGTTTAATATCGTATTGTTCGATTTTATTAATCTTGGTCTCAATAGTTATGTGTTCTAGCTTCACACTTTTTAAGAAAAAATAGTTTTGTTTTTAAATAAGGATAATAAATTCCAAAACATATTTGAGTCAAGTAAATCTAAAAAAAAGTTATCTTAGATTTTTATAATATTAACACTAAAATTAGAATATAGTCTAAGCGATCACATATAAACAGAGACTGAAAACAACTGGGCCACATAACCAAAGTGATTGAATTGTGATTTATTTTTGTTTTTTAAAATAAATCACTGAGAATAACAGTTATAAAATGATTTTTACTTAAATGGTTTACTATAACCTTTACTACTTTTGTTTTGTTACTTATATTTTTGGCTGAGCACTTGGTTCTTGCATTCATTTTTTCTCTTGCTTATATGAGAGTGGGAGACTACATTGTTGTTGTTTGCTATGATTTCTGAAGAAAGTATGTGTGTCCTAATAGTGTATTTACATTTGCGATTTATTGTTTTGCTTTTAAAAATAAAAATCATAAGCAAACCTTTTCAAAAATGTTTACAAAATAAAAATCAATTGTAGCGAGTTATTTTGTTTTACTTTTCGGTTTCTCTCAACCACTTATCAAAAAAATCTAACATAAAGGTTTCTCTCAGTGATAAACTGCAAAAACACAATTATAAATGGTAATCACAGCAATTAACCTTATAAAAACAAAGTGGACCCGTTATTTTCAGTCTCTGCATATAAAGAATGGGACCATTAGGGGATTTCAAAAACATTTTATTTCAGTGAAATGATCAACAGTATTTTCATACAAATTAAACATATTTATAATTAATTTTCGACGAAAAATTTATTTTCTGTTCAAAATTTTTAATTCTTTTTGTTCATCAAAGACAAAAATTTTAAACTAGAAGTTAATTTTTTAATGATCCCCACGGTCCCATTTATATTTTTGTATATGTTGTCGTTGACATTATAACCTAATTTTAGTATAGGAATTATAAAAATTCAAAAATACATTTTTAAAATATCTTTGGTCATGATTTTGTTTTGGAATTCGTTATCCTATAACACCGTCTAACAGTATTTATTGGTGAAACTGTATTAAAATATTTCTATTTTCGTCAATATGGGTATCAAATTAAAGAGGAAATCAAAATTATATTTTTTTTACTTTTCAGGACGAAAAAGTGTTAATAATGTCTTTTGAAAACTTCATTCTTTTATATCCTTGAGAATTTTCAATGTATTTTTCGCCAAAATACATTCTTAAATATAAGTCGCTAAAATATATATATATATAGATTATTACTCTAAACGTAACGAATTTGAGAATTTTTGATAACTTAATGCAAAGAACGTATTGCATTTTTTGTTCTAAATTTTAAAAAATTACCCATTGTGATGTAAACATCAGGAAGATTTTCGGAATAGGTCCTTTAAAGGGGATTTGTATTAATTAAAGCCCGGTATTTAAAAGAGTGATAAATTTCCTAGAATAAATCATTTTTGTTAAATGTTATCTTTGCCATGTACGTCTGTGTGTCTATTGAAATTTTCTGAAGACCCCGAGATATCTTCGGGATCCAGATAATTCAGTAATTCTTTAAGACAAGATTTCGAGAAGTTTCTTACTTAAAATCAACATAATCCGTCCATAAATAACGTAGATATGAGCAAAAATCAGAGACAATCTCTGAATATTTCATCAAAAAAGACAATTTTTGCAATTTTGCATGCTTTGACAAAGAAGCAAAAACATTGCTTATTGGAAAAAAAAAACATATGTTTGGATGTGTGTTGGTTTTATTGCTTTGTGTAATTTTTTTTTTGGTTCTATCCTCATGAAACTTGGTAGAGAGTTATATAAGAATTGTTTTATACATGTCGAATTTCGTTGTTATACATGCCTTTTAAAGATAATCATTAACGTTAAAGTCATTTCCTAAAGAGGATCTAAATGAGGCCAAGGCAAAAATGTGGCCCAATAATTGCCATTCATTATAGTATACTTTCTAGGTTTTAAGTGTATTCTGGGACCATATTCGAAATCAAATTCCGATATTTCACCTTTTAAATACCACACAGTGCCTATCAATGGAAAATATTTGTGTCGGACGGACATGAGGTTTTTTTATTAATAAATTTTGGGGAAAACTATGATGAATTCAATTTAAGAATGGGGATTTTTTGGGGACATCAAGCTTAAGTTTGGGACATGAGTCTAAATTTTTCTGGCAACACTGATGACAGCTACAAAATAATGAGTTAACATGCTAATGAAGTAGTAGTAAAAAGAGGTTTTATTAGCTTAATGAGTTACTTTTCAATGTAAGTTTTTTTGATGCATATTGTATGACAATAAATAAAAGCAAGTAAGAGTGCTATATTCGGCTGTGCCGAATCTTATATACACTTCACCATAGTGTATTTAAAAAATTTCAATTTTATAAAATTTAAATTTATTTTATTTTCCCGACTATATCATTATTATAGCTAGTGTTGCCAAAAACGGCAGTTTTCCCGCTAGATCTGGAGGTTTTTGATTATCGATTGCGGCAACATTTCAATAAAACCCGCTTAGTGTTTTTTTTAACTGGAAAATATTTAGCTGGTTTTAGTGTTTTTTGGCCAAATATTTTTTTAAGTGTATGTAACTTGTTTATCAGATGTTTGGGTGTTTTATCGGTAAATGCACATATCTATCTATATATATGTATAAAATTCTAACGTTGCAGACAGACTGACTGATTCATCATCGCACAGCCTAAACGGTTGAAGCTAAAGAGCTGAAATTTGGACAGGAGGTTGGTCTCCTACCAAATAGATCCACTAATACGGGATTTTTGGATATTCGAATGTTTAGGGGATAAAAAAGGGTAAAAACGGGTAAATTCGGTAACATCATATCTTCTAAACTAGAAAAGATACAAAAAAAGTTTAAAGCTTATCGTCTTTTAAAAATAAGCGGACAGGTGTTTGGTACTTGATGTCTTGGTACCCACTGCATCAATAGCCACTTCAGGTTACCCGGAGGAGTCAAATCCAACGAGCGGGGATGTGATCACTAGCTCGCTGGAAGACAGTTTGAATGGATGACCAAGATTGAGGTTATCCAAATAAACCACCATCGGAGCGAGACGGCTACCAACGCTCTGATGGCTAAAATTTACACAGGTAAGATACATATAGCTTTAACCTTGGATGATTCGCAACAAGGTTTCTGGATTAAATCGAGAAGACCGAGAACATGTATCTTATTTCACAAGAATTTATGTTTTCTCCTCTCAACAGGATTATCCACATCGGATGCAACGGTACTGAAGCAAGGTCGTGGCAACATATACCTTGCATCTGTTTACCTGCCTTTCGATTCTCCGACACTACCTCCAACGTCGGAGCTGATGAAACTGGTCGAAGAGGCACAAAGGCAAAATAAGAAAATTGTAATAGGTTGTGATGCCAACTCCCACCATGTAGCTTGGGGTAGTACAAACACCAATCGCAGGGGACAAGCCCTTATGGATTTCCTTAATACTAAAGACTTGATCACATCGAACTTAGGTAATAGCTACCTTCGTCAATAGAATCAGAGAAGAAGTATTAGATATAACTATATGTTCAGAAGAGCTTATAAACGAAATTAAGGATTGGAGAGTTTCGGACGAGCACTCCTTTTCTGACCATAAGTACATAAGATTCAAAATACTACGGCCGCCACCAAAGCCGATAAAGTTTCGGAATAAGTCTAAAACTAATTGGACAATGTTCGGTTCCTTACTAAAGAACCGTTTATGTCAGAACACTTTTCAATGTCGAAATAAAGAGGACATAGACGCCAAAGTAGAAATGCTCACAAGTGCCTTGGTTGAATCGTTCGAGGACAGCTGCCCTCTGCGAGATCGAAGATATGCCCAGGAGAAACCCTGGGTAACCGGGGAAATCCGGAACCTTGGTAAGACTCTTCGCAAACTATTTAACCGGGCACAGTGTAAAAAGACCGCAGTATACTGGGATGAGTATCGCAATAAACTTGGTGAATATAAGAAAATAGTTCATAAAGTTAAACGAGACTCCTGGAAACTTTTCTGTGAACAGGTAGACAGCGTAAATGACGTATCGAAGATAAAAAAATTCCTATCCAAAACTCATGTCCAACTGGCATCTATGGTCGATGATACGGGCAGGAGGGTGGAGGATAAAGAGGAGACAATGAAACTCCTAATGGACTCTCATTTTCCACCCGGTATATCGAATAACATAGATGAACCGATATTGGAGGAAGGGGAGGCTAACACGAAAATTGTAATTACATCTGATATGGTTAAAGGGGCAATCAAGAGCTTCGCTCCCTATAAAGCTGCAGGTCCGGATGGCATTTTCCCGGCACTCTTACAGATGCAGGCGGGACTGGTTTCCGTACATATACCCCCATTAAATGGCAGGATACAAGGGTAATATTTATACATAAACCAGGGAAACCTAGCTAGTCGACACCTAAGTCTTATCGACCGATAAGTCTTACGTCCTTCCTACTTAAAACCTTGGAACGGATAGTTGATGGTATGGTGAAAAGCAGTATACCCGACAAAGACCTAAAATTTAAGCAGCATGCTTATATAAAGGGAAGATCGGTGGAAACCGCTTTAAACGAAGTTGTCCACTACACAGGTGCATCCTTTGATAGCAAACTGTAAACACTGGCGGTATGCATTGACATCGAAGGCGCCTTCAATAACGTGCACACTGATACTCTTATCCAATCCCTAGACCAGTTTTATGTTGACCGGGTGCTCCGTAACTGGATCAACCACATGTTAAGGAACAGATGGATAAGCTGCGAGATGTACGATATAACTGTCAGGAAAAAGGTATTTCGCGGTATACCACAGGGTAGCATTTTGTCACCTTTACTTTGGGTTACCACTATTAACTAAGGACCCTAACCGAGAAAGGCTTAGACCTGTCTGCTATGCAAACGATGTCGTAATACTTTTAAAGGGAAAGGATCCAAATTACTTGTGTAGAAGAGCTGAGGAGGCTCTGAATACGGCCTTGAGCTGGGCTCAGCCGAGAGGCCTAAATGTTAACCCGGCAAAAACGGAAATCTGTCTTTTCACAAGAAAGACAAAAATTTCTACATATACTGAACCTTGCTTCCTGGGCAAGAAGATACCAGTGACAGACAAACTTAAGTACTTAGTAGGGTGATCGATTATTCGACATTTTCCAAAAACCGGTTTTCGAATAGTTCGAATAGTTGACATTTAAAAAAAACCGGTTGATATTTTTCAAATTCAGAAAAAACCGGTTAACCGGTTTTTTATTATAAATAAAAAAATATATTTTAATTTGAAAAAATTAATGTTTATGTTTAAATTTGATTAATAAAACATGGCCTGAAATGATTTTTAACAGTTTAAAATATTATAACTTTAGATCTAGTCGTCTGATTTATATTATTTCTTTAATATAAAAAAAATTCGGAAAAAAGTCCTAGCTTATTATAAAAGCCCAGTTTAGAAAATTTGCATAGGCATTCCAACACTTCCATAAAATTTCAGCCGTAAATGAATTATTGTAATTGGAATATAATCTTAAAATTGATAAAATTTTATAAAACAGTTATCAATTTTACAAATAATTTTTTTAATTAATTAGGAAAATCAAAAAAGTTTAACCAAAGGAGCTTTAGAAAAATATACGATAGTTCCTCAACTCGAATATTTTTAAAATTTAGACGGGTCTATTATGATTTACTTAAAAATTTCATTTAATTAATCTTTGAATACAAAGCAAATAAAAGTATTCGAAACCGGTTTTTAAAAAGTGAAAAAACCGGGTTATTCGATATTCGAAAAATCAGCATTAAGAAAAAACCGACACTGGTAAAGCAGAAAAAACCGGTTTTAACACCGGTTGAAAAATCGAGTCGATCACCCTAGTACTTAGGTGTAATCCTCGACCGGAAATTAAAATGGAGACACCACATAGAGGATAGGATCAACAAGGCACATCGGTGCAGGGCGATATGTAGGAGAACTATAGGCTCTTAGTCCTATGGGGTCTTAGTCCTACTATGACAAATTGGCTTTATAAAAGTGTAATTAGACCAATTCTAGCTTATGCTTCAATAATCTGGTGGACTGCTTTAGACAAAAAGTGCAATATCTAACTACTACAGGGAGTTCAGCGTACATGTTGCTTGGGTATAAGTGGTGTCATGTGCACTACTTCAACCAAGGCTCTGGAAACGTTGCTAGATATTCCACCCATTGAAACATATTTAAGATATGAGGCGGAGCTTACAGCCGAACGGCTCTTTACTTTAGGCGAACTGGCCAAAAGAGGTTATAGGACACGTCATCAATGTATACTGGACACATTGGAAAATCTTCTCAAAATGAGCATGTCTGAAGTTAGTATGATGGTACGTATTCTGAGTGGACACACAGGATTACGAGCACATCTATTCAAAATTGGACGTGCGGATTCAGACGAATGTAGAGCATGTGGAGAGGACAGTGAAACTCTGGAGCACTTTCTTTGCCACTGCCACGCATTCGTCGAAGTTTGATCCAAGTATGGAAGTGATGTTATTCCAGAATTAACATTCCTGACTAACACTGATTGGAAGATTCTTAGGAATTACATTCAGGAAACTGAGTTTATGAACACTGAAAAATAATTCTTTCAGTTCCCCTTTTTCTCATGATAAAGAGCGCACAACAGGCCCGATAGTGGCCTAGGTGTATTTCTTCGGATTTGATGTAGTATACATCCTCCTTTCAACCTACCTACCTACCTATAATATTGAACATAAAAAGATGAAGAGCCCGGAGTAAATGAGAACCTATAAAAGGTGACTTTTTCGGTACTTTAAATTTTAAATGAGAATCTATAAAATGGGACTTTTTTGTACTTTTTTGTTTTTCAAAAGGTATTTTTTTAATTTTCTATAATATTGAACCTAGAAACATGAAATTAGGCATGTTGAGACCGAAGTAAATGTGAACCCATGAAAGGGGACTTTTTGGTACTTTTTCGTTCTTTAACGGTACTTTTTGAGTTTTCTATAATATTGAACCTAGAATCATGAAATTAAGCATGAAGAGCCCGGAGTAAATGAGAACCTATAAAAGGGGACTTTTTGGTATTTTTTCGATCTTCAATAGGTACTTTTTGAATTTTCTATAATATTGAACCTAGAAACATTGAAACTATTGAACTTAGAAACACAAAAATAAATAAAAGATGTATTCTGGTATGTTTTCGTACTTCAACTGATACTTTTTGATATTTGTAAAATATTGAATATATAAACATTGAACGAAAATTTATAAAAAGAGGCTTTCTGCTACTTTTTGTTCTTTTAGTCATACTTTTTGAATTTTCTATAATATTGAACCTAAAAACATAAAATTGAACACACAGCCATAGCTGCCAGATTTGACGATTTAGCGTCATTTTGACGATTCTTCGTTTCAAAAATAGCAAAGTGACGATTTGACGATTTTTTGAAAAATTAAAAAAATTAAAGATTTTATATATATGTATATATTTTTTATTTTACAGTGAAAAAAGGAAATTAATATTAAACTTGGAATTCAGTAATAATAGAATTTATATTATAATGAAAACTAGAAATTAAATTCTAGAAGAGCTATTAAATCCAGTACAAACAAGTTTTGTAAAAGAACAAAATTTTACGAAGAAAGCTTTATTTTAAAAGTTTAATCTTTTTATGTCTACCCAGCAAAAAATAGTGCTTCCTCGGAAGCAGATTTGTAAAGCAGAAAGCAGTTGTTACTGCTTGCACTTGTTATGAAAGAATATATGATTTTTATATGGAATTCCTCTCGTAGAGGCTCTGCCTAAGGAATCCAAAATATGCATATTTCATACTGTTGAAATTGCGCTGATTTCAGTGAATTAATATTATTTTTCAACACTGATTTAAATTTAGAAAAATGCAAAAATTAAGTGATTTTAGAGCTGTTCAGAAGCAATTTTCTACACCACAAACAATAATTGCTGAATATATGCCTTCCAAAATCTCTTTTGTAAGGCAATAATTTTAAGATGCAATAGAGGAAAGACTTAAAGATGCAGTAAGTAGTTTTATTGCTTCCAAATCAAGAGTACTTTTTGCTGGGTAAGTACTTGTTTACAGAAAACTTTCAAAAATTTTACAAACAGTTTTTTGCTTAAAAAGATTATAATATTTCTTGTGCACCAAAACAAGCAATATTGTGATGCAACAAACTTTGAGAAATTTAAGGAAATATATGAACAAGTTTCTATACCTAAAAACTATATGTGTACACTATGTAAATTTTAGCAGTATTTATGTTTGATATTTTTAAAAATGCCAGAACATTGAAATCATTATGAGAACATTAGAAAAGATTTAACAATGCTGTCGAATAGTCTTCAAAACTCAAAGTTTATTGAATTTTGAGCAATAATATTCCCTATTTTTCGAATTTTACATAAATATGTATTAATATTATAAATTTTTTAATATATTTCTTCTTAAAATATTACAATATTTTTAATTTTTTATAAAAATTTTAAGCTTTTCATATTCTCCGATTTTGTTGACGATTTCTTAAAACGAAGATGACGATTATTTAAAAATTTATCGGGAAATTGACGATTTTTTTCAAAAATTCATCTGGCAGCCCTGAACGCAATGAATAAGCAGTGATGTTGTAGTTGCTTATTTATTAAAGCATGAAAAAAATTTTATTTTTTATGAAATTTTCAGAGGCTGTCTCGGGTTTTTGCTTATATCTCCGTTGTTTATGGATGGATTTTTCTGATTTTAAATAGGAAACTTCTCGAAAGCATGTCTGATAGAATTACTGAAGATTTGAATCCCGAATATATCTAGGGTCTTCAGAAAACTGATTTCAACAGACAGACGGACATGGCTTAATCGACTCCGCTATCTATAAGGATTCAGAATATATATATTTTATAGGGTCGGAAAATTATATTTTGGAAATTACAAACGGAATGACAAACTTATATATACCCTTCTCACGAAGATGAAGGGTATAATAAACATAAACGAAATTAGTGTATTTATATTAACTACACTAATAAATACCAAATATACTAATTTTTGTTACAGCATGAACAACGCATATAAGTACCTGAAGATAATTTGGGAATAAACAGAATGCAGTTTTTATCAGTACATATTCACGTATGTATATGCCATAAATTAAAAAAATAGTTCTTAAAAAGTGGTCCATACAACAAATTTGGGAAATTCTTCCTAAGCAAAAATTTACCATATCTTGAAAAATTTTCTGCGTGAGTTGGGATATTTTTACAGTAATCGAGGTAAAAAAAATCAAGTACTACATTATATAAATAAATTAGTCATTTTTTTCGGCTCAATTTTTGTATATAAATTAATGAAACTTTAACTTCAATTTTCCTAAAATATTTATCTTCACGTATCTGGAGATACGTGAAGATAACTTCGGGGCGACTATATGTATCTATGTAGGGCTATGAAAACACATTTCAGTGATCATTTATGTGATCTGGATATAATTGAGTTGATGAGAGACAGAAAGCAGGGTGTCAATGAAAGTTTTGATGATTTTTACCACTCAATTCTGCAATGGAGTGACCGTTTAAAATATCCCCTCAGCGAACATGATATGACGGAGATATTAAGAAGAAATCTTAAACCACAGATTCGAAAAGAATTGTTTTATTTACAAATTAATAATTGTTCAATTCACAATCAAGTTGTATATTGTATCTACTAAAGTGTAGTAAAATTGATTGTGAAATTCTGAGTCGATTTAGCTGTGTCCGTCTGTCTGTCTGTCTGTATGTCCGTCTGTCTGCCGTTAAACTAAGCAAACTAAATCAGCCAAATTCACTGAATATATTCACTATTGTCCTAAGCAGTTTCGTATTGAAAATCAGCCAAATCGGTCCACAACGTAAAAAGTTATGAGTAAAAATTTCATTTTTTTTCCTAATTCTTGAGTAGTTTTCTCAGAAACTACTAAATATAATGGAATGAATTTTGTCACACCTTTTTTCTTTGCCCAGGGATCAAAAATGTTCAAACTCAAAACAATCGATTCAAAATTTCTCATAGCCCCCATACAAAGGTACATATTCTCGGAAATAGATTTATCGTTAATAACTTCGGCAAAAATATCGGTATCACCACGAAATTTTGCACATATGTATATAATAAGCACAGAAATCATATTACCAACGCAAATTTGTATAGGTCTATTATTGGTCACAGCTCCCATATATGGTCCACTTTCGAAAAATACTTAATTACAAATAACTAATTAAGAAATAAAGATATTGGAATAATATTCAACATAAATATGATTTGTGTATACATATATCACTTTGCAAAATATTTTTCGGATTGGTCCATAATTGAGCATAGCTCCCAATAAGGCCCATTTCCGATAACCACGTAATCGCACATATTACATAACTGAATGAAATTATCGGTATAAAATTCATCATGAATGTGTTTAAAGTATATATAAATCACCCTGCGAAATTTTTTACGGCTCGGCCCATAATTGGTCACAGCTCCCATGAAAGGCCAACTTCAGAAAATTACTTAAATGCACATAACTAATTTAGAAATAAAGATATTGAAATAATATTCAACATAAATATGTATTGTGTATACATATATCACTCTGCAAAATGTATTTTGGATCGGTCGATTATTGCGCATAGATCCCATATAAGGCCCATTTCCGATAACCACGTAAATGCACATATTTCATAACTGAATGAAGATATCGGTATAATGTTAGTCATGAATGTGTTTATAGTAGATATGAAACACCCTGCGAAATGTTTTCCGAATCGGTCCATAATTAGTCACAGCTCCCAAATAAGGACCACTTCCGAAAATCGCTTAAATGCAAATATCCAATTAAGAAATAAAGATATTTTAAAACAAGTAAGAAATTATAGTCGGGCGAGGACGACTATATAATACCTAATTCTTGAGTAGTTTTCTCAGAAACTACCAAAGATAATTCGACAAATTTTGTCACAGATTATTTTTTCCATCTATAGATTAATTATGTTTAAAATTGTAACAATCGATCCAAAATTTCCCATAGCCCCCATACAAAGGTACATATTCCCGGAAATTAATTTATCGTTAATAACTTCCTCAAAAATATCGGTATCTACACAAAATTTTGTACATATTGACATTATATGAACTGGAATCAAAACTACGGACTTAGATCTGTATCGGTCCGCAATTGGTCATAGTTCCCATATAAGGTTCACTTTCGAAAATCACTTAAATGAACATATTTTATTGATAAATAAAGCTATCGGGATAAAATTCGACATGAATATGTTTTGTATATACATAAATCATTCTAAGGAATTTTTTTCCGGATGGGTCCCTAATTGGTCATAGCTCCCATATAAGGTTCACATCCGAAAATCACTTAAACGAGCTTAATTCATAGATAAATAAAGCTATCTGGATAAAATTCGACATGAATGTGTTTTGTGTGTATATGAATTACTCTACGAAATTTGTTCCGGATCGGTCCATAATCGGTCATAGCTCCCATATAAGGTCCACATCCGAAAATCACTCAAATGCGCATAATTCATTGATTAATAAAGTTATCAGGGTAGAACTCGAGGTGAATATGTTCTGTATATAGATATAAATCAATTAGTGAAATTTTTTCCGGATCAGTCCACAATTGGTACTAGCTCCCATATAAGGTCCACATCCTAAAATCACTCAAATGAGCATAATTCATTGATAAATAAAGCTATCAGGGTAAAACTCGACGTGAATTTGTTTTGTGTATAATCATCCGTGAACATTTTCCACATCGGTCTATAATTGGTTACATTCCATATAAGGAATTTTTTCAGCATCGGTCATTATCTAGCTCCCATATAAGGTTCACTTCTGAAAACCACTTAATGCCACATAATTTATTATTAAACTCGACATGAGTATGTTCTGTGTATAGATAAATCATTTTGATTATTATACTCTCCACCACCATCAGTGGTAATAGAGGGTTTATATAAGTTTGTCATTCCGTGTGTAATGAAATTCTGAGTTGATTTAGCTATGCCCGCCTGTCTGTCTGTGTAAAACACGCTCACGTTAAAACGAAGCAAGATAATTTTACCAAATTCACCCAAAATATTCATTATTATCCGGTACTGTTTGGTATTGAAAATGAGCAAAATCGGTTCACATCGAGAAAAGTTATGAATCAAAATTTAAAACAACTCCATCATATTCGTCATATATTCGTTTCTACACAATATCTTAAACTTACAATCAATCAGAATTCATTCAATAGAATTCATTGAGAGAAAAAATTTTCTGGATCGCTCCATAATTGGACATAGCTCCTATACAAGGTCCCCTCCCGAAAATCACTTAAACGCGCATATCTCATTACTAAATTAAGATATCCATATAAAATTTGGAATAAGTATTGCTCATATATACAGAAATATTACTATGATATTTTTTTCCGATCGGCCCATAATTGGTCATAGCTCCCGTACAAGGTCCCCTTCCGAAAATCATTTAAACGCACATAACTCATTACTAAATTAAGATATCCATATAA
>NW_023994710.1:227500-242653 GCF_015586225.1 Lucilia sericata | reverse complement strand
GATATGCAATAGAACAGACATAATAAAGAATTGTGTTTAAAGAACTAGATTTTATAAAGAAAAATGTTGGTAAAATTTTGTATAAATGCAAAATATCATAAAAAGAGAACATTTTCTAAATGTTTCTTATAAAATAAAACATTTTTATTAAATTCTTTATAAGAGATTTTCTCTCCAAAGTGTTCTATTAAAAATTAGTTTCTCAAAAATTTTCTTAAAAAGAGAATTTTCTCAAAAATTTTCTTTAAAAAGAGAATTTTCTTAAAAAATTTATATAAAAAGAGAATTTTCTTTAAAAATTTCTATAAAAAGAGAATTTTCACAAAAAATTTCTACAAAATGATTTCCTCAAAAAATTTCTACAAAAAGAGAATTTCCTCAAAAAATTTCTATAAAGAGAGAATTTTCTCGAAAATTTTCCATAAAAAGAGAAGTTTTTCGAAAATTTGCTATAAAAAAGAGAATTTTCTCGAAAATTTTCTATAAAAAGAGAATTTTCTCGAAAATTTTCTACAAAAAGAGAATTTTCTCGAAAATTTTCCATAAAAAGAGAAGTTTTTCGAAAATTTGCTATAAAAAAGAGAATTTTCTCGAAAATTTTCTATAAAAAGTGAATTTTCACGAAAATTTTATATAAAAAGTGAATTTTCTCAAAAATTTTATACAAAAAGAGAATTTTTTCCAAAATTTTATATAAAAAGAGAATTTTTTCCAAAATTTTCTATAAAAAAGAGAATTTTTTCCAAAATTTTCTATAAAAAAGAGAATTTTCTCGAAAATTTTCTATAAAGAAGAGAATTTCTCGAAAATTTTCTATAAAGAAGAGAATTTTCTCGAAAATTTTCTATAAAGAAGAGAATTTTCTCGAAAATTTTCTATAAAGAAGAGAATTTTCTCGAAAATTTTCTATAGAGAAGAGAATTTTCTCGAAAATTTTCTATAGAGAAGAGAATTTTTTCGAAAATTTTCTATAGAGAAGAGAATTTTCTCGAAAATTTTCTATAGAGAGAGAGAATTTTCTCGAAAATTTTCTATAGAGAAGAGAATTTTCTCGAAAATTTTTTATAGAGAAGAGAATTTTCTCGAAATTTTCTATAAGAAAGAGCATTTTCTCGAAAATTTTCTAAAAAAAAGAGAATTTTCTCCAAAATTTTCCATAAAAAGAGAATTTTCTCGAAAATTTTCCATAAAAAGAAAATTTTCTCGAAAATTTTCCATAAAAAGAGAATTTTCTCGAAAATTTTCCATAAAAAGAGAATTTTATCGAAAATTTTCCATAAAAGAGAATTTTCTCGAAATTTTCCACAAAAAGAGAATTTTCTCGAAAATTTTCCATAAAAAGAGAATTTTCTCGAAAATTTTCTATAAAAAGAGAATTTTCTCGAAAATTTTCCATAAAAAGAGAATTTTCTCGAAAATTTCCATATAAAAAGAGAATTTTCTCGAAAATTTTCCATAAAAAGAGAATTTTCTATAAAAAAGAGAATTTTCTGGAAAACTGTCTATAAAAAGAGAATTTTCTAGAAAATTTCTAAATAAAAGAGAATTTTCTCGAAAATTTTCTATAACAAGGAGAATTTTCTCGAAAATTTTCCATAAAAGAGAATTTTCTCAAAAAATTTCCATAAAAAGAGAATTTTTCGAAAATATTCCATAGAAAGAGAATTTTCTATGAAAGGAGAATTTTCTCAAAAATTTTCTATAAAAAGAGAATTTTTTCTAAAATTTTCTATAAAAAGGGAATTTTCTCGAAATTTTTCTATAAAAAGAGAATTTTATCGAAAATTTTCTAGAAAAAGGAGAATTTTATCGAAAATTTTCTAGAAAAAGGAGAATTTTATCGAAAATTTTCTAGAAAAAGGAGAATTTTATCGAAAATTTTCTATAAAAAGGAGAATTTTATCGAAAATTTTCTAAAAAAGTGAATTTTCACGAAAATTTTATATAAAAAGTGAATTTTCTCAAAAATTTTATACAAAAAGAGAATTTTTTCCAAAATTTTCTATAAAAAAGAGAATTTTTTCCAAAATTTTCTATAAAAAGAGAATTTTTTCCAAAATTTTCTATAAAAAAGAGAATTTTCTCGAAAATTTTCTATAAAGAAGAGAATTTTCTCGAAAATTTTCTAAAAGAAGAGAATTTTCTCGAAAATTTTCTATAAAGAAGAGAATTTTCTCGAAAATTTTCTATAAAGAAGAGAATTTTCTCGAAAATTTTCTATAGAGAAGAGAATTTTCTCGAAAATTTTCTATAGAGAAGAGAATTTTTTCGAAAATTTTCTATAGAGAAGAGAATTTTCTCGAAAATTTTCTATAGAGAGGAGAATTTTCTCGAAAATTTTCTATAGAGAAGAGAATTTTCTCGAAAATTTTTTATAGAGAAGAGAATTTTCTCGAAAGTTTTCTATAAGAAAGAGCATTTTCTCGAAAATTTTCTAAAAAAAAAAGAGAATTTTCTCCAAAATTTTCCATTAAAAGAGAATTTTCTCGAAAATTTTCCATAAAAAGAAAATTTTCTCGAAAATTTTCCATAAAAAGAGAATTTTCTCGAAAATTTTCCATAAAAAGAGAATTTTATCGAAAATTTTCCATAAAAGAGAATTTTCTCGAAATTTTTCCACAAAAAGAGAATTTTCTCGAAAATTTTCCATAAAAAGAGAATTTTCTCGAAATTTTCTATAAAAAGAGAATTTTCTCGAAAATTTTCCATAAAAAGAGAATTTTCTCGAAAATTTTCCATAAAAAGAGAATTTTCTCGAAAATTTTCCATAAAAAGAGAATTTTCTCGAAAATTTTCATAAAAAGAGAATTTTCTCGAAAATTTTCCATAAAAGAGAAGAGAATTTTCTATAAAAAAGAGAATTTTCTGGAAAACTGTCTATAAAAAGAGAATTTTCTAGAAAATTTTCTAAATAAAAGAGAATTTTCACGAAAATTTTCTATAACAAGGAGAATTTTCTCGAAAATTTTCCATAAAAGAGAATTTTCTCAAAAAATTTCCATAAAAGGAGAATTTTTCGAAAATATTCCATAGAAAGAGAATTTTCTATGAAAGGAGAATTTTCTCAAAATTTTCTATAAAAAGAGAATTTTTTCTAAAATTTTCTATAAAAAGGGAATTTTGTCGAAATTTTTCTATAAAAAGAGAATTTTATCGAAAATTTTCTAGAAAAAGGAGAATTTTATCGAAAATTTTCTAGAAAAAGGAGAATTTTATCGAAAATTTTCTATAAAAAGGAGAATTTTATCGAAAATTTTCTATAAAAAGGAGAATTTTATCGAAAATTTTCTATAAAAAGGAGAATTTTATCGAAAACTTTCTAGAAAAAGGAGAATTTTATCGAAAATTTTCTATAAAAAGGAGAATTTTCTCGAAAATTTTTTATAAAAAGCTGAATTTTGTCAAAAATTTTCTATAAAAGGAGAATTTTCTCAAAAATTTTCCATAAAATTAAATTTTTCTATAAAAAGAAGAATTTTCTCGAAAATTTTCTATAAAAAGAAGAATTTCCTCGAAAATGTTCTATAAAAAGAAGAATTTTCTCGAAAATATTCTATAAAAAGAAGAATTTTCTCGAAAAATTTCTATAAAAAGAAAAATTTTCTCGAAAATTCTCTATAAAAAAGAGAATTTTCTATAAAAAGAGAATTTTCTCGAATATATAAAAAGGATAATTTTTTAGAAAATGTTCTATAAAAATGAAATTCTCTAGAAAATTTTCTAAAAAAGAGATTTTTATTTGAAATTTTCTCGAAATTTTTCTATAAAATATAACGAAAGAGAAAAGAGTTTTTTGTTTTTTTTTTGATTTTCTATACCAAGAGAATTAATAGAAAAGTTTCTACATAAATGAATAAATTTGTTTTAGTTTACTGTCTGGTTGAACAAACATTTTGTTTAGAAAAAATGCTTGACATTAGGAAAATTAATGACTCCACATCAACAACATTAATAATGTTCATTTATTTTGTTGTTGTTTTGTAAACATTGTTTGACCAATTACATTTGAAAGTGTACTTTGTACTGAATATAGAGGTTGACCAGGTTTTGTATGTTTAATTTGTCACAAAAACCTATAACCACAAACAGAGTTAAATAAATACAAATACAACGACACCTTACACCTCTTTTTCTAAAACAGCCGCAAATAATTATTGCAATAAATCCTTTGAGGCCTTATTTATGTACAAATTTACAAATACTAAAAACCTAAATAAATATTCATACACAAGAAAAAAGTAACAGCTTCCGTTTCCATTATAAACCACAATTGAGACTATAATTATGAAATAATGTTGATAATAAAAAGAAATTAATCAATCAAGTATAAAATTAAGTGGGCGCCTAAAGGTCTCTCCCCTCTGAATTCAAGCGGAATTAAAATATGTAAATAAAAAATATTTTATTACCAATAAACTCTACCAAAATATTTCAGGTAATTGTAACTACAAACGTATGTATGTATTTATGTACAAATCCCCAAAACACTTTTGGCATTTTAAAAACCAATTAAATGAAAAAATAAATAAAATATTTTCTATTGTTTGTCTCATGTTTTACTTACTTTATTCGATTTGTAAACAAGTAATTCTGCAATATCACGTCCCAATCCTGAATACGTTGTCTCTACAAATACCAACACTTTCGGATCGATGCGTAAACGTGCCTCTGTACGATGATCAGGTGCTGGCGATGCATTTCTCGTGTGTTTCCCACTGCCCATGCGACAATTGATAATTGGTGTGGGTCTCGTATCACGTTGTATTAAACTGCAAAATATGGAAAATAATAAAAATATGTTTTTCTTTTTATTAACTCTTAACTCCAAAATAGCAGAAAAAATATGAAAGAACAGGAAATAAACGAGAGTAATAAAATTGTTATAAAAACAAAAATTATAAATTGGTTTATTATTGTTGCAGTTACAGCAATAAATTTGTAATTATTTTCTATAAATGTTTTTTAAACGTTACAACGAATTTTGTTTGAAAATAATAAAAAAAATGTATTTAACTAAATTATTTATTGTCATGTACCTTTTAGTAGTTTAGAAATTAGAAATTATTTGATGTGAGTTTTTTATTAAAGTAATAAAATTTATTTGAATTTCAATGGACATTTTTTAATTTGTTATTTTTATTTGACATAAAGATTATTTTAAAATAAATTAAAGTTATTTAAACAGAAATTTAAAAAATATTCACAGGCAGCAAACATAATTGTACTATCGACACCACTAGAGAATATTTTGCATTTGAAATGCATAAAAAACCAGTCATAGTATTGACTATAGATCCATATTCTTTAATATAGACCAGTCTACAGTTTTGACAATAGATTGGTCTATAGTCTTGATCATAGACCAGTCCATATTCTGAGACCAGTACAAGCTCTTAAATATACATCAGTCTAGAGACACTACAGACAAGACAAGTATGTCTCTAGTCTTAAGTATAGATTATAGTCTTAACTATAGAAAACTTTGTAGTATAGACTATAGACTTGAATATAGGACAAGCCTAGACATATACTGCCTTAATCATAAACATTTATCAAAGGTTTATAGAACAAATTTTGTAGGAAAATTTGATTTACAAACCTTTGATAAAAGTTTGTGAATAAGGCCCTTAGACTATAGTATTTACTGTAGACAATGCTAAAGTCTATAGTCAAGACTATAGTATATAATATAGACAAGCCTATAGTATAGACTATAGTCTTGACTACAGTCAAGTCTATAATATAGACTATAGTCTTGACTATAGACAAGTCTACAGTATAGACTATAGACAAGTCTATAGTATAGACTAAAGACAAGACTATAGTATAAACTAAAGACAAGACTATAGTATTGACTATAAACAAGCCTATAGTGTAAACTATAGTCTTGACTATAAACAAGCCTATAGTGTAAACTGTAATCTTGACTATAGACAAGTCTATAGTGTAAACTATAGTCTTGACTATAGACAAGTCTATAGTGTAAACTATAGTCTTGACTATAGACAAGTCTATAGTGTAAACTATAGTCTGACTATAGACAGTCTAGTGTAAACTATAGTCTTGACTATAGACAAGTCTATAGTGTTAACTATAGTCTTGACTATAGACAAGTCTATAGTATAAACTATAGTCTTGACTATAGACAAGTCTATAGTGTAAACTATAGTCTTGACTATAGATAAGTTTATAGTGTAAACTATAGTCTTGACTATACAAAAGTCTATAGTGTAAACTATAGTCTTGACTATAGACAAGTCTATAGTGTAAACTATAGTCTTGACTAAAGACAAGTCTATAGTGTAAGCTATGGCGTTGACTATAGACAAGTCAATAGTCTAGACTATAGACAAGTCTATAGTATAGACTATAGTCTTGACTATGGACAAGTCTATAGTATAGACTATAGTCTTGACTATAGTCTATACTATAGACAAGTCTATAGTATAGACTATAGTCTTGACTATAGACAAGTCTATAGTATAGACTATAGTCTTGACTATAGACAAGTCTATACTATAGACTATAGTCTTGACTATAGACAAGTCTATAGGTATAGACTATAGTCTTGACTAGAGACAAGTCTATAGTATAGACTATAGTCTTGACTATAGACAAGTCTATAGTATAGACTATAGTCTTGACTATAGACAAGTCTATAGTATAGACTATAGTCTTGACTATAGACAAGTCTATAGTATAGACTATAGTCTTGACTATAGACAGTCTATAGTATAGACTATAGTCTTGACTATAGACAAGTCTATAGAATAGACTATAGTCTTGACTATAGACAAGTCTATAGTATAGACTATAGTCTTGACTATAGACAAGTCTATAGTATAGACTATAGTCTTGACTATAGACAAGTCTATAGTATAGACTATAGTCTTGACGATAGACAAGTCTATAGTATAGACTATAGTCTTGACTATAGACAAGTCTATAGTAGACTATAGTCTTGCACTATAGGACAAGTCCATAGTATAGATGTCTTGGACTATAGACAAGTCTATAGTATAGACTATAGTCTTGACTATAGACAAGTCTATAGTATAGACTATAGTCTTGACTATAGACAAGTCCTATAGTATAGACTATAGTCTTGACTATAGACAAGTCTAAGTATGACTATAGTCCTGACTAATAGACAAGTCTATAGTATAGACTATAGTCTTGACTATAGACAAGTCTATAGTATAGACTATAGTCTTGACTATAGACAAGTCTATAGTATAGACTATAGTCTTGACTATAGACAAGTCTATAGTATAGACTATAGTCTTGACTATAGACAAGTCTATAGTATAGACTATAGTCTTGACTATAGACAAGTCTATAGTATAGACTATAGTCTTGACTATAGACAAGTCTATAGTATAGACTAATAGTCTTGACTATAGACAAGTCTATAGTATAGACTATAGTCTTGACTATAGAAAAGTCTAGTATAGACTATAGTCTTGACTATAGACAAGTCTATAGTATAGACTATAGTCTTGACTATAGACACGTCCTATAGTATAGACTATAGTCTTGACTATAGACAAGTCTATAGTATAGACTATAGTCTTGACTATAGACAAGTCTATAGTATAGACTATAGTCTTGACTATAGACAAGTCTATAGTATAGACTATAGTCTTGACTATAGACAAGTCTATAGTATAGACTATAGTCTTGACTATAGACAAGTCTATAGTATAGACTATAGTCTTGACTATAGACAAGTCTATAGTATAGACTATAGTCTTGACTATAGACAAGTCTATAGTATAGACTATAGTCTTGACTATAGACAAGTCTATAGTATAGACTATAGTCTTGACTATAGACAAGTCTATAGTATAGACTATAGTCTTGACTATAGACAAGTCTATAGTATAGACTATAGTCTTGACTATAGACAAGTATATAGTATAGACTATAGTCTTGACCTATAGACAAGTATATAGTATAGACTATAGTCTTGACTATAGACAAGTCTATAGTATAGATCTATAGTCTTGCTATAGACAAGTCTATAGTATAGACTATAGTCTTGACTATAGACAAGTCTATAGTATAGACTATAGTCTTGACTATAGACAAGTCTATAGTATAGACTATAGTCTTGACTATAGACAAGTCTATAGTATAGACTATAGTCTTGACTATAGACAAGTCTATAGTATAGACTATAGTCTTGACTATAGACAAGTCTATAGTATAGACTATAGTCTTGACTATAGACAATTCTATGGTATAGACTATAGACTTAACTATAGACAATTCTATGGTATAGACTATAGTCTTAACTATAGACAATTCTATGGTATAGACTATAGTCTTGACTATAGACATTCTATTGTATAGACTATAGTCTTGACTATAGACAAGTCTATAGTATAGACTATAGTCTTGACTATAGACAAGTCTATAGTATAGACTATAGTCTTGACTATAGACAAGTCTATAGTATAGACTATAGTCTTGACTATAGACAAGTCTATAGTATAGACTATAGTCTTGACTATAGACAGGTCTATAGTATAGACTATAGTCTTGACTATAGACAAGTCTATAGTATAGACTATAGTCTTGACTATAGACAAGTCTATAGTATAGACTATAGTCTTGACTATAGACAAGTCTATAGTATAGACTATAGTCTTGACTATAGACAAGTCTGTAGTATAGACTATAGTCTTGACTATAGACAAGTCTATAGTATAGACTATAGTCTTGACTATTGACAAGTCTATAGTATAGACTATAGTCTTGACTATAGACAAGTCTATAGTATAGACTATAGTCTTGACTATAGACAAGTCTATAGTATAGACTATAGTCTTGACTATAGACAAGTCTATAGTATAGACCACAGTCTTGACTATAGACAAGTCTATAGTATAGACTATAGTCTTGACTATAGACAAGTCTAAAGATAAAGCAATAGCTTGGTTCATAGACGAGACTTCAGACTTAAATAATCTTGACCCAGGTCTAGTGCCTTAATTATAGAATCAAAAGTATCGCTTGATTCACTGGGAAAATAATACTTGTATTTACTTTTCGATATCTTCCTGTGAGCTCTGAAAAAACATAAAACTTTTGTACACAGACTTCGTATTGTTAATCTTGTTTTTTTTTTTTTGTATTTTACATAATTGCAAATTAATCAACAAGCTTTTGTATTGTTTCTATTGTCTGTTTTTTGCATTTGGCTTTGTTGAAAAATATCCAAAAAACTGTTAGATAGAATGAAAAAAAAATGTAAAACAAACATTATTACTGTCATACAATTGAGGTCACATTATTTATATTTGTTCTCTATAGCGAATTGTATTAAACCAGCAGTTTTAGGAAAATACAATGCATTTGTAGTTAACAGTACTGTGCAGAAATGGTTTGCTACTGAAACTGAATTATCTCGCCAAAGTGTAAGCGTATCTGAGTCGAGACATCTCATCCCGAACTGCAGGGTTTATATCTAATTATGTGCGTGTGTGTTTGTGTGGTTGTTTGGTTTATTACTCTATTTATATTTAAATTTATTGTCAAATTTATCTTATTTATATTATAAACAATATAATGTAGTTAAATATGCTTGTTTACGATATTTTATTTTCACAAACATTAACCAAAACTATTAAACAGAAAAATTATGCATGTATGTGTACTATTCAGATTAACGAAGGTTTACAATTGTAACTTTTATAAAGGAATTAATGGGACGAATTCAAATCCCCAAGTAATTTTTGAAAACCAGATTTTTGGGATTTTTTTCTTTTTATAGGAAATTATTGAGAAAATAATTTTTTATTATAGGAAATTTTCGAGAAAATTCTCTTTTTATAGAAAATTTTCAAGAAAATTCTTTTTTAGAGGATATTTTCGAGAAAATTCTCTTTTTAGAGAAAATTTTTCAGGAAATTTTTTTTATACAAAATTTTTGAGAATATTCTAATTTTCATTTTCGAAATTTAATATTTTCTTCTTATTTCCGGACTTTTTTCGTTAGTATTTGTTATCAACCTGTAACATACATGTAAGTAAAACTATTAATAAACAAAATTAAAATTCTTTCTCTACCGCATCTAAATTTACATTTTCTATTACATTTTTAATTGATCCAGTTATTATTTTGTAATACAATACTTCATGCTGCATATATAACAATATTTTCTAAAAAACCAATTAAATTTAATACTTATTCATGTTGCAACTTCAGTAAAAATACATTTTTTTAAAAATTAAGTAAAATATTCTACTCGTAACAGGAGCACTGTACATACACACACTCATAGTAAATGTGTTAAACTTCAATTAATAAATTCTCAGAAATAGAAATCTACAACATGCGATTACGAAAGCGAATAGTTTTGCTAACGAAACATGTGTATAGACAATCAATTCAAATGGTTACAATAAACGAGTGGAAAAAAAATTGGTGAAAAAATAAATTTACGTTTTTTTTTTGTTTCTAAACTCTGTGAAAAATTGTAAATAAAACTCGTAATGAATGCAAATTTACAGAAAAACAATGTATGAAATGGAATGATGGGTATGAGAATAAAACGAACGAATGCTATTTGTACATGGAATAAAATATTTGAAAAGCAAAACAAATGCACATATTCATTCAAACCAACAACACATTCTCATATACTCTGACACTCACATAAATACTTAATACTGGCGGATGTAAGGTGGTTGGTTTGGTAAGGTGCAGAATAGGCGTTTGAATAGCCTAGCCAATAGTCAATAGATTCGTCTACGATAAACTATAGACTAGTCAAATGATTGGTCTATAAACCAGTCCACAAAGAAAACTATCGATTAGTTATATGATAGATCCATAAAGAAGTCTATAGATGAGACATGTCGAATGCATAATTCATAGACTAACAAGTAGCTAGACGATAGACTAGAGTGGTTCATAGACTAGTCAGTAGACTGGTTCATAGACTAGTCAATAGATTGGCCCACAGACAAGTCAATAGACTGGTCCATAGATAAGTTTATAGGGTAGGCAATAGACAAGTCCAAGAGTAATCCATAGAGTAGGCAATCGACTACATAATAGCTTAGCCCCTACACTAGTCAATAGAACAGTCCATAGACTGGTCTATATACTGGTAGGCTAGTCCATAAACTGTCTAGTCTATTGACCAGTCCATTGGCTACTCAATAGAAAAATCTATAGAGTAGGCCATATATAAGAAACTAGACTAATCCATTGGCTAGTCCATAGAGCAATTCATAGATCAGTCTATAGACTACCATAGACTAAGTCAAGAGACTGGTATATACAGTCCATAAACTGCTCCATAGACTAGTCTATCAGTATATTGACTAGACCATAGAAAAATGTATAGAGTACAGATTAGTCCATAGACCAATCCGTTAGTTAATCAATGGACTAATCCATAGACTAGCCAATAGGCAAGTCCAAGTGTAATTCATAGACTAGTCTATAGACTAGATAATAGCTTAGGCCCCAGTCTAGTTTATAGACTGCTCCATATACTAGTCTAGTTAATTGACCACTCCATTCACTAGTACATTGACAAATCCATAGTCTAGTCTATGAGCTTTCCCAGAGACTAGTTCTGGCTATTTTGAGTTATTTGTTTTCCTTTCTTTTATTAACTGATCAATTGAGCCACGGCAAATTGTTAGTTGTAAAATAACTAGAAAAATATTTCGATAACACTTAACAAAAGAATGCATTTAAGCGAAACACACACACAAATACATAGAACAACAAAATAAAAGTGTTGAATAGAGAGAAAAGAAAACAAAAAATAAATAAAAACTGAAATGAATTGTATTAAGAACTAACAACACTTTAACCACCAAAAAGCTTCATGGATATTCATTTCTTTTCCAGGCAATCTACTTCCATATGCATTTATTTCCTAAAAATTTAAATAGTTCTAGCTAAATTTAGAACTTTAGAAATTTAAATAAAATTACTAACAATTTAAAGAGTTCGTAGATATTCCTGCGAATATTGAAATCTTTCTTTAAATACTGCGAAATTTTTTCGTAACACAATATTTACGTATTCCAATAATGTTTTTACTTCTTTAAAACCCAATCGACCAAGAACAATAAAAGGTACTTTACTTATGAAGTACGCAGCAGAAGTGTGTATGTGTTATAAATACCGATTGCTAGTAAAAAACAAAACATAAAAGTAGAAAAATTTGTTGCGTAATCAACGTGCCTTCCCTCCATTCTGGCGCTTTGTTACGCATACCTCCTGTTCCCTCTCCCTACTAAGTAGTTTAAATTGCTTTTTATTGGTTTGCATTTTATTGTCAGACAGCTGGCTGTCGGTCTGTTTGTCCGTCCGTCCGTTCGTCTGTCTCTTTGACTTTGCAAACTAACTGTGTTGGCATACTTTCTTTGAACGGAACTGGGCAGGGTCTGCGTATAAACGAAAAGAGACAAAAAAATAATTGAAAGAAATATTAAGACTTGACAAATGAAATGAGTGTTGTTGAAAATGCGCTTAAACAAGGATAAGTACCGGAAATAGTACCACTACTATTACAAACGACAGCAACAAGAAGCAGTAGAATAATGTAAACAACACAACTAACGACAGCAAGAACAATGACAGTTAATTGCATGTTTGCTACTGACATCAATATTTTCAAAGGACTATTTCTTGTAGCTTCTTTTTTCTTTCTTCTGTTTAATAACTTTTTTGTTTTGTGATCGGAAATAATGTTTGAGCAGTTTAGTTGCAATGAATATTATTTCCACGTTGAGAGGATATTTTTGTAAAAATTTATTTTATAAAAAATCCTTTAAACATCCTTTTATATTTTATTTATAATAAATTTCCTTACAATAAATTTACTTTTTTAAGGAAATTTTCGATAAATTTCCTTTTTATAGGAAATTTTCGATAAATTTCCTTTTTATAGGAAATTTTCGATAAATTTCCTTTTTATAGGAAATTTTCGATAAATTTCCTTTTTATAGGAAATTTTCGATAAATTTCCTTTTTATAGGAAATTTCGATAAATTTCCTTTTTATAGGAAATTATCGATAAATTTCCTTTTTATAGGAAATTTTCGATAAATTTCCTTTTTATAGGAAATTTTCGATAAATTTCCTTTTATAGGAAATTTTCGATAAATTTCCTTTTTATAGTAAATTTTCGATAAATTTCCTTTTTATAGTAAATTTTCGATAAATTTCCTTTTTATAGGAAATTTTCGATAAATTTCCTTTTTATAGGAAATTTTCGATAAATTTCCTTTTTATAGGAAATTTTCGATAAATTTCCTTTTTATAGGAAATTTTCGATAAATTTCCTTTTTATAGGAAATTTTCGATAAATTTCCTTTTTATAGGAAATTTTCGATAAATTTCCTTTTTATAGGAAATTTTCGATAAATTTCCTTTTTATAGGAAATTTTCGATAAATTTCCTTTTTATAGGAAATTTTCGATAAATTTCCTTTTTATAGGAAATTTTCGATAAATTTCCTTTTTATAGGAAATTTTCGATAAATTTCCTTTTTATAGGAAATTTTCGATAAATATCCTTTTTATAGGAAATTTTCGATAAATTTCCTTTTTATAGGAAATTTTCGATAAATTTCCTTTTTATAGGAAATTTTCGATAAATTTCCTTTTTATAGGAAATTTTCGATAAATTTCCTTTTATAGGAAATTTTCGATAAATTTCCTTTTTATAGGAAATTTTCGATAAATTTCCTTTTTATAGGAAATTTTCGATAAATTTCATTTTTATAGGAAATTTTCGATAAATTTCCTTTTTATAGGAAATTTTCGATAAATTTCCTTTTTATAGGAAATTTTCGATAAATTTCCTTTTTATAGGAAATTTTCGATAAATTTCCTTTTTATAGGAAATTTTCGATAAATTTCCTTTTTATAGGAAATTTTCGATTTATTTTATAGGAATTTTTCCATTTTATAAGAAATTTTCGATAAATTTCCTTTATATAGGAAATTTTCGATAAATTTCCTTTTCATAGGATATTTTCGATAAATTTCCTTTTTGCAGGAAATTTTCGATAAATTTCCTTTTTGTAGGAAATTTTCGATAAATTTCCTTTTTATAGGAAATTTTCGATTTATTTTATAGGAATTTTTCCATTTTATAAGAAATTTTCGATAAATTTCCTTTTTAAAGGAAATTTTCGATAAATTTCCTTTTCATAGGAAATTTTCGATAAATTTCCTTTTTGTAGGAAATTTTCGATAAATTTCCTTTTTGTAGGAAATTTTCGATAAATTTCCTTTTTGTAGGAAATTTTCGATAAATTTCCTTTTTGTAGGAAATTTTCGATAAATTTCCTTTTTGTAGGAAATTTTCGATAAATTTCCTTTTTGTAGGATATTTTCAATAAATTTCCTTTTTGTAAGATATTTTTAGAAAATTTCCTTTTTGTAAGATATTTTTAGAAAATTTCTTTTTGAGGATATTTTCAGAAAATGTCCTTTTTGTGGGATATTTTCAGAAAATTTCTTTTTGTAGGATAATTTCAAAAAATTTCCTTTTTGTAAAGAATTTTCAATAAATTTCCTTTTTGTAGGATGTTTTCAACAAATTTCCTTTTTGCAGGATATTTTCAATAAAATTGCTTTTTGTAGGATATTTTCAGAAAGTTTCCTTGTTGCAGGATATTTTCAATAAATTTTCTTTTTGTAGGATATTTACAATAAGTTTCCTTTTTGAAGAATATTTTCAATAAATTTCCTTTTTGTAAGATATTTTCGGAAAATTTTCTTTTTGTAGGACATTTTCAGACAATTTTCTTTCTGTAGGATATTTTCAGAAAATTTCCTTTTTGTTGGGTATTTCCAATAAAATTCCTTTTTGTATCACATTTTCAGAAAATTTCCTTTCTGTAGGACATTTTCAGAAAATTTCCTTTTTGTAGGATATTTTCAATAAGTTTCCTATTAATAAGATATTTTCGATAAATTTCCTTTTTAGGGCAAATTTTCTACACATTTCCTTTTTATAACAAATTTTCGATATATTTCCTTTTTATAGCAAATTTTCGCTATACTTCCATTTCCTTTAAAGGAAATATTCGATAAATTTCCTTTTCATACACAATCTTCAATAAGTTGCCTTTTTTAAACGTTTTTGAGAAATTTCCTGTCAATTCAAAA